>NW_024427107.1:38263610-38318610 GCF_017311325.1 Ursus maritimus | reverse complement strand
TCATATCTCCTTCAAACAGATCTCTGCCCTGAGATTATTCATTATATATTAGGGCCACTTAAAAAGTTTTCACACCAGATTCACTGATGAAAAGATTTAAATTGTCCATAATCGTCAATGTCTCTTTCGGAAGCAAGAGTATGTGAAGTAGGCTACTTTCTTCATTAACACAATTTCCATTGTCTCTTTCATTTCAATTTTATTATTGCTTAAAAAATAGTAATAATACTATTCACCTTATATTGGTTACTGTTCTTTAATAACATCCTGGTTATGATTAGAGTCTGTTGCGTGGTAGTTATTTTTCTTTATGTTATCACATGGTAAAGGTAGTTAGTTCCCTGACAAATCCACAACCGAATAGAAAATCCGGACTTAAATAAATGCTCACTTACCTCTTACATTTTTGGCATCTACAAGTTTAAGATGACCAGGTGATTTGTGCAGCATTTTTTATGCAGAGGGTCAAAGCTTGCCCTCGGGTGCCCATGTATGGTTCCCCTGGGGTTTTGTCCCTTTAATGGAAATTACGCGTATGCATCCAAGGGCAAGATTCCTCCCAAAGGGATTTATCCTGCCTCAATGTGCAAACATAATTCTCATTAAAATTAATAGGAATCGTACACATGCATCTAGGGAAGAAATAGACTCCTAGGTTCAGATCACCTCATTCTGTTTCGTGCCAAGGATGACAGGGTCTGCCCTGAAGGTGGGCGCGTAGCCAAAGGTTGGAGAGCTCAGATAAGCAATTGGGACATCCAGCGCTCACCTACTCCCTGTGTGAGGTGCTGCGATTTTTTTTTCTTTGCCAGAGTTTGTACAGGAAAACTAGCTAGACTCTTATTTGCTGAGCTTTTCTCCAGCATTACAATTATTTCCATTATTTCTTCTCCAGGGAGTTCAGGAAAACTGGGCATTGCTTATACTCGATTCTTGGATTGAAGGTTTTGGATCGTTTGTATTTATCAGAATCACTGGACCATAATATTTGTCTATTCTCTCCTTTTGTAATGCTTCAAAAATACCTCTTATTTGACTGGATAAGTGGTATTTAACTCCTGGTGTGTTTTAGGGCCTGAGAAATCAGCTCTTTATTCGGGGGAAATGCAGCTTTAATGCACACATTGCTAAACTGGTGTAAATTCAACCAAACAACCTTTGTAGACCAACTGAATCTCTGTAGCATGAAGAAGAGAGTAAACTTAGCATTTGATTAATTCGATCATTTCTGTTGAAAACACCTAAATCAGCGCATATAAAAAGTATAACCCCACTTTTCTGGAAAAAATGTGTCCGAATGAATTAATTTTAAAAACTGAATTATTCCCAAAACCCTAATATTACCACTCTGAAGTATATTTGAATTTCCAATTCTTCTCACTTATAAGGCCAGCATGGCCTATGAGAAATATTAGTGCTTTTATTGACTTCATCTCATCCATGGTAACAATGTGTTTCAAGTTGAGGATTTTTTTTTATCTCCTTAGGAAGCAGATTGTATAAACCAATTTTGACATCAACCAAATAAAGCACAAATGTGTATTAATGAAGGATATGTGTATACAATGAATAGACTTGGCTGGAAGAGATGATAGATGCCAGTTGCCACGCATCCTTAAAAGAAAAAATCACACAGAAAAGTAGGACACCGAAGTGACTACATAAACAGCTAAATTAAACCTCTTCGGTTTTCAGTTGCAATCCAATTGGCCAAGTAGTTCACTGAATCATAAAATATTTTCAAGCAAAACCCATAAACCGATGTTGAGACTCAGTTAAATGATCGGCACAGTTGTATCCAGAACCTTTGTATATCTAAGTAATGCCTCGGAGTATAAGGGAAGAATCTAGAAGGTAAGTACAGGTGAATACCAAGTCGAATGTTTCTTCCCGTCATCAGTGACACTGCTCTTTCCTGATCCTGTCTCTTTTACTGGGTATGCCTCCTCCTACCATCCCGTTTCCATCATCAGCCTGTTCTGTTCACTACAGGTGTCTTCCTCGGCGATACCGTGCTCACGTCCAGGCTTCAGCTACCGTTTCGGTATCTGAGGCTCCCACTTGTTACAGCACATCTTAGCCACGTTTCTGAGTTCTAGATCCTACTAAACTGACTACCTCAAATTCCATATGGGCAAAGAAGAACGCCCCTTTTTCCTTTAGAGTTATTTATACCTACTCCAACAATTCAGATTAGTAATGACTGACATGAGGAAACAGAAAGGCCTTGGAAGTGCTCTTATTTTCTCTCCTACCATATTCTGCAGAATATAGGCTATAAAACTAACTCTATCTACTAAGATAGAGCACATCATTCTGAAAGAAACTAGATAAATTATAAATGTTGTATAAACACAGGTATAATTACTTGTTTTGAATGAGTATGCATCTGCTTAAAATGATTTATTTCAAATTACTTGTGCAAGCTCTTTCTTCCTCCTCGAATTAAAGTATCACCCCACAAAATGGATTTTTTGCTGCCATATATGCCCTAGCTAAAGAAATGGAGAATTTCTTTAAAGTTTCCTAACATCATATGGCCTTTCAGATAGTGATTTCTGGATGTGTCTGAAATTGTTTCCCTTCATAGTATGTGTGAAAGCAAACTACATGTTAACCCTAAAAATCTCAGTATGTGTAAAAACACTATTTTAGTCCCTTGCTGGTAGATAAATCAGCAAATATGAATGCAAAAGTATCTAAATACATAATTATCAAATTACTTAAATTCGATTTCATGCCAATAGAATTATAAGATTCAAATGGACAAAGACTACATGTGGGTTTATTTTTTCTCTCTTTTAATTATATTTTAGACTCATAAAAGTAGCATATTAATATATATCAGTCAAGAGGAAATTCAAATATAATAACATATAGGATAACAATGGAAGTCCCTCTTCATTACCAAATCCAGCACCATACAGGTAAATAAAACAGTCTTTAGCTGCCTGTTTTGTCAGAGCCATAAGTCTAGCATCTTCAAACAATCAATAGTATATGTTAAGTATTCACTAAATATTTGCTACACTGATATCCTTCCAGGTTTTTCGTACATTTGCATATATATTCAACATTAACGTGAACATAACGTGCGTCCTATTCTTTGATAGCTGTTGTTACAATTCCATCTATCTCTCCACCAGCTCTTTCCATCTATCTATTTTTAACAATTATATCATTTCTCATAGTATGGAAGAATCATAACTTATTTCATCATTTATCTTTATATTGTGCCTTACACTTTACTACTGCAGCCAACACTGCAATGTTTATGTACGCATGGAAATATTTTTGCACAATAGACTTCTAGAGATGGAATTTCTAGGTGAAGAACATACAAGCATTTAAAATTGTTCCAACATATACTCTTGCCAATAGCACAAAAAACTCTCAATTTTATTAAGGCTTTGACAACATTTAACTCTATGACTACGATGGATGAGAAAGTGTACCCACACAATCGTTGCTTTACTTTACATTTCCTGGTTTCCACTGAGCTTGAGCAACATCTGATATGTTCATTATATATATGTATTATTTGTTTCTATATAAATTCTCAGTTAACCAATTTTGGTTATTTTTTTCTCATTGATTTGTAAGTGTTCTTTATATATGATGGATACTAACCTCTGTCTGTTATATATGTTGGAAAAATGTTTTCTCCTGATCTGTTAACCAAATCTTACAAGAGATTAAACTTTGTATTATGGGGAAGAAAAAAGAAGAATACTGCTGTATCACAGATGATATGGTTATATACATAAATATCTAAAAACACCAAAAGGTTAATTTCAGAATTGTTGAGTAAATCTAGTAAAATCACTGAATCCAAGGTCAACATATATAAAACACTGCTTTTTAAATTATTATTATTGAAGTATAATTGACACACAATATCCTGTTAGTTTCAGGTGTACATCAGAGTGATTCAATACTTTTACACATTATGAAATGATCTCCGTGATAAGTCTAGTTACCATCTGTCATCATACAAAGTTATTACGATATTATCAACCATACTCCCTATGATGTACATTACATGCTTATGACTCATTTATTTTATAACTGTAAGTCTGTACTTCTTAATCCTCTTCACCTATTTCACCAGCCCCAACTCCCCCCTGCTGTAGTAACCAACAGTTTATTTCCTATCTATGAGTCTGTTTCTGTTCTGTTTTGTTAGTTCACTTGTTTGTTTTGTTTTTTAGATTCCACATGTAATTACAATTCATACAGGATTTATCTTTTTCTCTCTGGCTTACTCAGCATAATAGTCTCTAGGTCCATCCATGTTGCAAATGGCAAGATTTCCCTATTTTTGTGACTAAATAATGTTCCTTTGTATATATACCACATCTTCTTTATCCATTCATCTATTGATGGACACTTAAGTGGCTTCCATATCTTGGTTATTGTAAATAATGCTGCAATAAATGTAGGGTGCTTATATTCTCTTTGAATTGGTGTTTTCATTTTCTTTGGCTAAATACCCAGAAATAGAATTGTTGAACCACATGGTAGTTCTATTTTTAATTTTTTGAGAATCCTCCATACTATTGTCCACAGTTGCTGTACCAATTTACATTCCCACCAACAGTGCACAAGGGTCCTCTTTTCTCCACATGTTCGCCAACACTTGTTATTATTTCTCTTTTTGATAGTAGCCAATTTGATCCATGTAAAGTGATATTTCATTGTGGTTTTGACTTGCATTTCCCTAATGATTAGTGATCTTAAATTGTGTTTACATACATCTTTGAATATTTTCCTTGGTGTCCCCTGGGTATTGTGTCTTACAAAGTTGTACCTTCTCTGCACAGTTCATAAAAATATTACCTTTAGAGGATTTTATTGTTTGTTTTTTAACATTTATCCCTTTGTTTCCTTTTACCCAATATGTTTGGCATTCTCTGTTCTGTTAATGTGGATAGTATATTACACATGTTCAACAATCTTAGATCTAGAATATATTCTATCTGGTGAAAATGTGTAATCCTTTTAATATATTGTTGCATTTATTTGATTTAATATTTTGCCTTTATAGTAATAAGTGACATTGGTCTTTAAACTATACTTATCCAGACTTTATATCAGGATTACGTAATGCACAGACTATATTAGCCAGTTTTCCATATTTTCCAATGCTCTTCTAAATGCTTTAGAATTTAAATAACTATAACATATCTTTGATGTTATGGTTAGCTAGAATTTATGAAGACCAGTTATTTATTTAAGTATTAGATATTTGATTAACTATGTAATTTCTTCTATAATTGTTCATCCAATCATATAATACACTAACTCTTATTGGTCTTTATCCTAATGTCTTTTGTGTTTTTTCTCTGACACACCCACATTATCTTATGAGACACCTACACAAGTATTTTTTCCCTATTGATCTAAAAAAAAAAAAAGCTAGGATATTACTGATCAAATCTAATATTTATTTTGCTTTCTATTTCACTAATTTCTGTTTTATCTTCGTTCATTCCTGTCTTCTACTTAGATATATTTTGTTAGATTTTATCTAGTTTCCTGAATCAAATACTTAACTCATGTATTTTTCATCTATGCTTTTTAATTTTTTTATATTTTAATTTTTTTGATGTAAAGTTTGATGATTCATTAGTTGCTTTTAAAAATAAATTCATTTAAGGCTTTTCATTTTTTCCCCCAAGTAACTCTTAGAGTATAGCTTATAGGTTTTTTTTTTTCTTTAAGATTTATTTATTTATTTATTTGACAGAGAGTGAGAGAGAGCATAAGCAGGGGAAGCTGCAGGCAGAGAGAGAAGCAGGCTCGTTCTGAGCAAGGAGCCCAATACAGGACTCAATCCCAGGACCCTGGGATCGTGACCTGAGCCGAAGGCAGCCGCTTAACCGACCGAGCCACCCAAGCACCCCAAGCTTATAGTTTGTGGTATGGAACTATCAGTACTATTCATTCCTAAATAGCCCAAAAATTCCATTTTGTTTTGTTCTTTAACTCAAAAGTCAGGAATATAAAATAATAAGCAAAAATAAAGGAAAAGTGGGAAAGTGGAGGCAAACAGAGTAGGAGAAGAGAATGTCAGAGTGAGCACCTAGGGTGATATTAGCACTTCTACCATGAGATAGGACTGTCTCTAGGTGAATGCTCCAGATAAATTTTGGCTCGATAGAAGAAAGAACTTTGTAAAAATTCAAGATTGTCCAAAAAATGAAAGGAACTGCTTTTTAAGAAAGTGAGTTCTCTAGTACTGGAGGCATTCCAGCACAAGATGGGGAGGAATGGGACAAGGATATTGCAAAAGAAATTCAAACATGGAGTGGATAAATGACTTATAAGATCTTTCTCACTCTGTTTGCATTCTATCGTATAATTTAGTCTATTATAAAGTGCGACAAATGGTGCCACAAAACTATTTTTAATTCAAGTAAACCCCCCACTGTAATAAACTCCATAGGAAATCAAGAATGCTTTATTGAAATATAATTGTGTTAAAATTAATAGTTTGCTTAAAACCACATTCCTAATCTGCAGGAGTTGTAGAGCAGACAAAGATGAGACCAATTTTCTCTATAGTTTATTAATAAGTCAAAGAAATAAGAAAAGAGGAGATGCATCATAAACCTTTTCCTTCTCCTGGTTCCTGGGTCTTTAGCATAGTGTTTTCCCTTACAAGAGAGTTTTGGACTTAGGGTTAATGGCTGGGATGGTCGAGATGCTCATGGAATTTGAGAGAATGCTTGAAAACATAATACATTGTTATCTGGTCAACTATAGCTCAGGTAAGAATGGTCCATTTTTGCCTTTACTTCTGTTCCCAGACCCTGACTTCAGCCAGTGTAATGCACATCTCATCTTTTCTGTGACTTACTAATTTCTACTCTCAGGAACCCAACGGACCATTTGAAGGCAGACTTTCCTACTTGCAAGTAGGATGCATATAAAATACACGCTGTGGGGCGCCTAGGTGGCTCAGTCAGTTAAGCATCTACCTTCAGCTCAGGTCATGATCCCAGGGTCTTGGGATCGAGTCTCACATCGTGCTTCTTGCTCAGAGGGGAGCTTGCTTCTCCCTCTGCCTGCCGCTGCCCCTGCCTGTGCGCGTGCGTGCACATCTCTCTCTCTGCCCCCCTGACAAATAAATAAATAAAATCTTTTAAAAAATAAAAACTGTAACAACTCTTGTTAAAAAAAAAAAGACATGCAGCACCAGGTTGCTAATTACCTTTGTTTCAAAAACACAGCAACTTTTCTCTTCTGTGCTTGTTATCTTCTCTCTCTCTCTGAATTCTTACCCTCTGCCGTACTATGACTTCTTGTGCTAGACAACTCTAGAATCATTTCCTTGGGCTCTGTACCTAGGGAGCCTGGACAGACCTCAACTCTCACTCCTTATTCCCAGCAATTCTTGGCTCTCCAGGTCCTGTCTTCCTGCCCCTTCCCCCTCAACCAGCACACCTATAATTCCTACTTAATACAATAAACATTATTTTTTGTGCTAGATGATGTTATGGACTGAATGAATGTTTGTGTCCTTCCAAAAGTAATATGTTGAGTCCTTAACCCCCAATGTGATGGTGTTTGGAGATGAGGCCTTTGGAAAGTAATTAAGGTGAGATTAGGTCAAAAAGTTGGGGTCTTTGTGATGGGACTAGTGACCTCACAAGAAGAGGAAGATATCTCCCTCTCTCTTTCCTTCTCCTTCTCCCTCTCTCTCTCTCCCTCTCTTTCCCCCCTCTTTCTGCCTCTCTCTCTCCCTTTCTCTCTTTCTTTCTCTTTCTACCCCCACCCCCTGATCCCCTAGTTTGCATGCATTGAACAAATGCCACATGAGGACATAACAAGAAGACATACATCTGCAAAACAAGAAGAGTCCTTACAAGGAACCAAATCACCTCTCATCTTGATCTTGAACTTCTCAGCCTCTAGAAGATGAGAAAAATGTTTTTTTTAATTTGTTTTTTTGTTTTTTTGTTTTTTTAAATCACCTAGACTGAAATTTTGATATAACAGCCCAAAATGACTAAGACAGCAGGTGTGACAGTTATAGAAACTATCCTCATGCAGAAGTCATATGGAGGCATTCTGCTTGACCCTATTTAATCTCTTTTTGAGATAAATATCTTGACACCTACTAACCTTATGATGGCAGAGTAAATTGATTAGTAAATTGATGTGGATAAACATATTTCTAAAGAAAATGATTATAAATAAATCAAGTTTTAAGACTATCTGAACAATTGAAACAACTCAGATATAACCAGAAGCCTTTATTTTTTTTAAAACACTGCCTCTACCCTAAATGGGATCACAAGTGGAACTTCAAGTGGAATTGCTTTCATCTGAGAGCAATTTCATCCTGTGGACTATGGGTTGACCAATCTATTCTGAAGATCTATAATTCTAGTATGACTAAAGGGACAAAACTGAAAGACCAGTGTAAGAAACCTCAGAGGGAACGCTGCCTCCCTGGTTCTTAAGCGATTGTAAATTTCCATGCTTGCCACTCTGAAATCTAAGAGAAATCAGAAGACAGGAATCTTTTTCCACATGTGTTTATAACCATCGTACTCAGCACACCGTCAGGCCCATCACAGACACTCAGAATAGGTCTGTTGAAGGAAAGCACTTACACGTTCTTTGGTACTTTAAGTATAATGATATTGCACTGCCAGTATTTCTAGCATTCTGTAAATTTCCTCATCTACTCATTCAATAAGTACTTACTTGGTACCTACTCTGTTGCAAGACCCTGTTCTAGGCACTGAGGAGACAGTGAACAAAATAAAATCATTGCTTTCATGGAGCATATATTTAATTGGGGAAATGAGCAACCATCAAACAAACATATTAGAAAGTATAATATAGTGTCAAGCATTAATAAATACCGTGAAGATAATCAAAGCTGCTAAGGGGATAGAGAATGACAAGTAGATGCTAGTTTAGATAGGAAAGTAATGTTTGAGCAGGGATCTAAATGAAGTGATAGTGGGCCCTCTGAAGAGTTGAGTAGAGAGCATTCCAGCAGAAAGAAAAACAAATGCAAAGGCTTTGAGATGTGAGTGAGTCTGATATGTTTGAAACAAAATGAACAATAAAGAGTGTTGCAAATTAGGTCAGAATGATGGATAGATGTCAGATCACATAGGGCCTTCTAAATCATTGTTAGGACTTGGATTTTATTCCCAGGAAGCCAGGATGATATTTTTGAATCAGGGAGTACAATGTGACTTATACTTTTCAAGGATCACTCTGGTCATTAGGAGAATAGACTGAGTCAGTGGAAGTGGGTAGGGGGTGAAGAAAAGGAGAATAGGACCAGTTAGGAAGTGATTGGAGTCTTCCATTAGAGATGGCATTGGCTTGGAGCACAGAGTGCGGTGGGGGTAGTGATCGAAGAACACATTCAAAAAAGAGATTTTGCAGACACAACAGGATTTGCTAGAATAAGGATAAATGTAAAAATGAGAGAAGCAAAGGGTGACTCTGAGGTTTGTGACTAACTGAGGTGGAGAACATGGCAGAAGGGAAGACTTCAAGGAGAAAGCCATGAGTTCAGTTTTGAACATACTCTCTAAGTAGAAAAGTTAGGTAGACACTTGGACAAATGGATCTGCTATACAAGAATGAGGTCTAAAAGGGGCCTGTTTACAATATCTGAGTGGTGGCCCAAAAGCTAGGTCAAGGAAGTTTCAGGAATTATTTGTACCAAAGGCCAAGAAGTTCAGGTAAAATGAAGACTGAGAATTGCACGCTGACTCTGGTAATGTCAGAAATCATTAGTGATTTGACAAGAAGAGTCGTTTAGTTGGAGTGAAATGGACAAAAGCCTGATGAAAACAAGCTCAAGAGAAAATGAGAGGGAAGAAAGTGGCAAAACCGAACACAGACAGCTCTTTCATTTCTCCTTTGCTAAATAGGGAGCAAAGAAATTTTAACTATTTTTTTCTAATTATTTCTTTACTGTACGACTTTGCTACAAGTCCGAATTCCGTATCTTTATTTACCTTCAAACACCAGTAGGTACCCAATGAAAAAACAACCAAGTCACATGGGCCACCAAGCGACAATGCACTTGATTATTTATATACTAAAGAAAAAACCTCCAGAGTACTAGGCTTCCAAAATAAAACATAAAACGCTGACAGCAATGATAGAGTCCCTACCATGACTGACTCTTGGTAAATGTGATATACTGATGAGAAAATTGCTCAGAGGTGACATGTTCTCAAGGAAGGTGTTGTGTCAGCGATAAGCAGTGTCTAGAGATGAAAGCTTTCCATGAGTTGTTTTCTCCCTTTTGCTTTTTTGAAGAGTATGAGGAGTACTCCAGGAGAGGGTCTGGAGGCTAGTGGGGAAAGGAGAACGAGATAAGAAAAAGTGTACATCAAATTAGGATAAAGTCTCAAATACAGAACTAATTTTTTTAGAGCATTCTAAATGTCAGGCATTGACTAGAGCGTTGACCAAGTCAACATGGTGGATGGTGTTAGAACAAGGTTCTCATCCGTGGGGCACAACATTAGGTGGGCAAAGTTACGTGACTGTAGTCTCTCTGGAAGTCCAGGCTGCTCTGAGCGCAGCACTTTATGAGGCACCTAACAATCAAGGAGGCTGGACAAAGCTTGTGGGGAGAAGGGTTTTAAAGCTGAATCCAAAAGGACGAGCAGGAGCTGGAAAGATATTCATTATGCCTCTGATGTGACTCCGTTGCCCATCAGTGTCTACCACCTTTAAAGCCACTAGATTGTTCCTTTTATACTTTTCCCTGGTGATGGATGTTTATAAAATGTAGTGAGAAAAAAGCAAAACAAAGGTTTAATGACAACTCTACGTTCCTTGAAAAGGTGCGCGGATGCTTAAGAAAATGGAAAATGCATTATTTTAATGTTACTGTGAAAACAGAAACTCAAGTGTGCTATTTCTGTTTGAACCACGGGTAACCTTGTTTTTATCAGTTTATACTGCTGGTGCTTTTTTGTCTTCTCTGAATACCTTCCTTTTTGTCACTCAGGTAATGTTATCACCTCCTTTTGTGTGATAATCATAGGTAATTAATTTTGTAACTGTTCCTGTCCTGTAAGACTGTTAATTGGATGTCTGTGAATCATATATCTCTCAAGTCCTGAAAAAAGTTAATATATGCTGGTTTTGAAAGGACGTGGGTGCTCTCCTGGTTTTGATGGTCCATTATTATTACAAATACTGTTTGCCTAAACACACTATTGCTTGGGTATAGGACACTATCTTTTATTCTGAGATGAATTTCAAAGCCATAATAAAAAAAATGTGCTATCCCTTACTGCCACACAGAATTTTCTGCACAAATTGATATTATTCATCCCTATTTCTTTAGCATGAGGTCATGTGGACTGATGCCAAGTTCAAAAAGTTAATAAGCAGGAGATAATGCTAAGTGAAATAAGTCAAGCAGAGAAAGACAACTATCATATGATTTCTCTCATCTATGGAACATAAGAACTAGGATGATCGGTAGGGGAAGAAAGGGATAAAGAAAGGGGGGTAATCAGAAGGGGGAATGAAGCATGAGAGACTATGGACTCTGAGAAACAAACTGAGGACCTCAGAGGGGAGGGGGTGGGGGAATGGGATAGGCCGGTGATGGGTAGTAAGGAGGGCACGTATTGCATGGTGCACTGGGTGTTATACGCAACTAATGAATCATCGAACTTTACATCAGAAACCAGGGATGTACTGTATGGTGACTAACATAACAAAAAAAACATTAAAAAAAAAAAGTTAATAAGCGACATAGCTGAGATATGAACCCAACTCTAAATCTCTTGAATCTAAATCGAGTTCTCATTCTAAAACTGCAAAGACTGATTCCAATATGGACAGTAGGGCCTAGCAGCTGGGAGTCCAGTTTCTAGAGTCAGATTGCTTTGGTTCAACTCCTGGCCAGACCGGTTGATATTGTGTAATTTTGGACTCTTTGCCTACCCTCCTTACACCACATATATAAGAAAGGGGGGAAATAGTAGGAGTTAATTCATTATTTTTATGAGAACTAATTTTTTCAAAGAAAACTTAATATATGTAAAATGCTTAGAATTGTGCCAACAAACACCAATTGCCCAATAAATTTTGGTTATTATTACAATTTTAATTGGTTTATAACATATAATATAGACAATTGTTTCAACTCTTATCTAGTAGTGTCCTGTCTTGACCATATGCTATCACTTTCTGCAACAGATTTACAGTGACTTTACATTGGAAAACTATCTCAACTCTTACAAGCACAGATCTTTTTCTCTTTATTGACCTGTGAGTTTCGGTCTGAGATCCTCATTAGTCCTCTCAGACACAGATAGTCATAGATTCAGAAATTTCTACATTAAAGACTGATCTTCAAAATACTAGATGCAAATTTTGTTATATATGTATTTTAGCACAATAAAAGAGTAAAAAACTGACAAAAATGGCATTGACTCTCAGATATATATATAATTGCATATACTTTATATATTTTATACTATTACATTAATTTTATATTATTATAATTATATTTATTTATATACAGGATTTTATATTTATATTCTATAAATACAATTGTATATACATAATTGCATTTTGTTTATTTTATATAATTTATTTTTATTTTTAAATTGTAGGTACAGATATATGTAGGTGTGTAGATATGTATTAGATGCACCTAAACGGAAACTATCAACCCCTAAATAAAATCTGACAATGGGCCTATGTGACTGTTTAACATCAAACATCCAGTGTGACTGGGTGGCTCAGTTGGTTAAGCATCTGCCTTTGGCTCAGGTCATCATCTTGTGGTCCTGAGATCGAGTCCTACTTTGGGCTCCCTGCTCAGTGGGGAGTCTGCTTGCCCCTCTCCCTCTGCCCCTCCTCCTTGCTCGTGCTCTCTCTTTTTTTCTCTCTCTCAAATAAAAATAAATAAATAAATAAACAAACAAATAAACATCTGTATGAATACCAAATGCTTAAATATCTGTATAGTTGGTCAACATGATGCCCTGTGTACACGTATTTGGAAATATCTCTGTGATAGTTTAAGTTTCACAATTTGTTTTCAAATGTGTAATATTGATAGACCCAGTGTACACGTTATAAATTTCACCAGTTTGTCCTTATATGTAATTGTTTAGCTGGGCTTGGCCTTGAGGAACCACAAGACGACTATGAGAGTCCCTGTCCTCACAGAGCCTCCAGCATAGCAGGAAAGCAGACACGCACTGAAGTAACTGTAGCAAGCGTACAGCTAGATAAAGCGCAGACGGTATCACGAACGTGTTGCCCATGCATTCTTTCTCACAATGTTCCTGAGGATTAGCAGTGTCCAGACAAGGGAGTAATAACAACACTGAGGACGTGTCTGTCTCTCAAGGAGACAGGTACACACAGGAGGAGGGAAGAGAAAGGAACCCCTTGGATAGTGGTGGAAGGAGGTCCCAGAACCGCTACCCAAGACGCAGATACCATCGGCCAGGACTGAAGCAGACAAAGATCTCCGATGTCATTCCCACAGAAAATGGAACGGATAGGACATCTGAAGTGCCTGAACCAGGAGCCTAGACAACAGGATGAGAGGTTGGGGTTAGATTGGTGATTAAGTATACAAAAAATCAGGCAAACAAACAAAAAAACAGTTATGAAGTCCAGGGAAAGCAAAAGTGTACAGGAAAGGAGAAATACCTATGGTTTACCCTATGGCCAGTTGTGAATAGCATTAACAGAATCCTAATAATAAAAATATAAAATGCAAATGTCCATGGGCGAATGGAATGAATGCTATGTGTGGCAAGCATAAGGAGAAAAAAGAGGTAAACTCTCAAATCTGATTGTAGGAAGTCAATAAATAAAGAGTAAACCAAGAAATCAGTGTAAGAAACAAAACAAACAAAGACAAAAAACTTAAGTACAGAGAACAGACTGGTGGCTGCCAGGAAGAGACGGGTAGGGGGTGGAAAACTGGACAAAGGGGATTAAGAGCACACTTATCTTGAGGAGCACTGAGTAATGAGTTGCTGAATCATTGTTTTGTACACCTGAAACTAATATAGCATTATATGTTAACTATACTTGAATTGTTAAAAATCTAAAAAAATAAAATAATCCAATTTAAAAGTGAAAAATAAAAGACTGGAAACCAAGATGGTTACTAGCTATCGAATATGCATGGTGGGTATATGAGTGTTTCTTTGTTCTTTGAACTTCATTTTTTTTAAATTTCTCAGAGTAAAAATGACTATGTTTTTTAAATAAGACAGCTATATAAACCAGAAGTTAAAACTGGAATTTCGCTGAATGAGAAACAAACAAACAAAAGACCTTTGGCTTATGTGGACTTGGGCAAAAACTAGGCATCAATAGAGGAGATACAAACGAACAAGCCAGGCTGGGTCCTCCTGTTGAGTCTACCCTACAGTAAGATGGGTCATAAAATTCTTTCCTGGGTCGGGGTCTCTGCATATGTTGACATTCTTGCCCTCCACTGCCTCCTCTCACCAACACCACCCCTGAAGACACTCACCTCCGGCGACCTCTCACTCATCCTCCAGGTCCCAGGCTAAATACTGCTTCTTGGAGAAGTGTCCCTGCCCACCTGCCCCCAACCGCTACCACCACCCATCAGGTTAGTCAGTTCGTTCATTTAGGTTTACTTGTTCAGTGCCTTTCTCCCTCACCAGCGTCTACACTCTGCGAGGGATTTTCTCCAATTACTCAAATTAAAACCCGTGAAGTCATGCCTACCTTCTGTCTTTCTCTCTCCTTCCATATACAATTTTCAGCAAATTCTATTGGCTCCACCTTGAAAATACATTCGCCTTTCTTTTAGCACTACTAAAGCAGTCCAAACCACTGGCTCTGATCCCCGATGGCCAGTTCTCTGCTTCCATGCCTGCCTCTTCCTCCTCCTCCAGGAAGCCTGTAGGGTTCATAGGAAATAAAAGTCAGAAATGCCCCTTCTCCGCCCCTCATTTCTCCCAGAATGAAGAGTGCTCACCTTGGCTGGCAAAGCCCAGTGGAAACTGGCCCCACTACCTCTCAGTCCTCGCCCCCTCGCCGTGCTCCTTATTCATCCTTCTTTCCCAACAGCTTCCAGGGCCACCAAGCCGACCCCGTCCTGGCCTCCGCTCATGGCACTTGGCCTCCCCACTGCCTGCAGCCTCTCTTCTTGAAGATGCCCCACTGCCTACTCTCCCTCTTCATTCTGCTTTCTGCCCAAGAGTCAGGTTTTCACACACCATCCCCGCAGTGCCTCCCTCCTGCTTGATTTGCCTTCAGAGTTCTCATGGCTACATGGCATATTTTAGAAATCGCTGTTAATTGATCAGTTGGTCTTTACTAATTAGAGTGTTTCAGCTTCATGGGGGCAAAGATTTTTTGTCCCCTGTTGTATTCCTGCGGCTGGAACAAACTTGGCATATAGAATACACTTAGTAAATGGTTGCTGAAACACCTTTTTAATTGAGTGAGAAAACATCTTGTCTGCTTTAGGAGACCCATCAGAAGAGTGCTTAGAACATAGAGGAGACTCAATAAATATTTTTGAATGAATGAAGCCAATGTCAAAGTAGAGTATGCATGAGAAAGAGAGTTTTTCTCTCCAAGATGATTAGCTGCCAATGGTAGTCAATTATTTTGAGAGTGAAAAATATAGGATGACCACAAGACAGGAACAGAGGGGGCTAGGTGGCATAAGAGAATAGAAATAAATGACATTATCTAGGGAGAGAGAAAGTACGCAAAACATTTAGCAAGGGAACTAACACTTAGTGTTATAAACGTACTCACTATATTACAGACACAGCATTAGACCCACAGAAACATATATTATTCTTAACTCTCATAGCCCTTTGTGAGATGAATATGGCAAGTCCCTTTTACAAAGAAAGAAATGGACTCAGATAATTTAACTAATTGGAGTCATGTCACAAATCTAACAAGTGGAACCTATCTGATCAGCGGGCTGATCGAAACCAGCCTTACAGACTGCTCTGTGTACAAGCTTCCTTCTTCCTAAATGTATTTTTATCCTCCACCATATTTTGTACTGGAGAAGCACGTGCTAAATATTTATTCAGTGAATAAGCGATCCCTTCACAGAAAATGTCTTAAAGGTAGGTAGAAGCCCAATAGGAAAAAAATTATTTGGGTTGATAGTGATTTTTATTTTATTCTTCCAAAATCAAAATATACTTGGTAGAAAAATAAGAAAACAGTACTTGCCAAAAGATTAATTGAGGATGTGGTCTAATCATCTTCCAGAGCATTAAGCCAACCTAAACAGAAAGGTATTTTCAGCTTTGAAGAGTTGTTCTTATGCATGCAGAATTATAAATGGCCTAATTTTCCCTATATCTCCATAATTAACAGAATAATTATTGATCAGCACAAAGCACACAGTCTCTGGAGACATGATTTGTGTGAGCGCTTAGCTTTTTGAAAGCTTAAATCACTGTAGTCAGTATTAAAAAATGAATTGATAGTAAATGTGGTATAATTAATCCACCTATTCTATTTGCACATGAACATCTTTTCATGCTAAATATCTCATTCATTTAGGAGAGAATATAAATGTATTACAATGACAGAAAAAAATAAATTGGAACTTTTATTTTTCCTGCGATACTCCCTGTTTTTCATTTACTCAGACTTCTCATATATTGTGCAAGTTTAGAATACTTCTCAACTTTTATCTGCAAATTACAGGTGCAAAGAATAGCCTAGGCAGAGGATTTGGGCAATGCTTTAAATCCCCCAGACCCAGAATGGATGTGCCCTAATGCTGGGCTGCTTGTCCTCTCGGTTCTCCAGCCTTCTCTGTTCGGCTCTATATCTCAGGGGACTGTCCCCAGCAGACTGGGCCCCCCAGGCCCCTTGCCAGCAGGTTTCCTAAGGGGCCAGGAAAATTAGAAGTAGCCGGTGGGAGAGTGGAAAGAAGCAAAAAGGCAAGACATAGTCCCCCACCCTCTCCGACTGCGCCTGCAACTGCCTCCCCACAGACCTGCCAGGTGACCTTGACCCCTGCGCTCTGAGAACACCATCTCCCTTTGTGCTCCAGCCCAGGCGTAAGAGCGACTGCTTGCTGTTGCTAATCTCTGGGTGGCCTGTTGTCTTGGCAGCCCTTCCACTTCCTGTGTAGTCAAATCCTGTATTAAATTTCCTCTGTTCTGAATATTTAAAGCAGTTCGTGTTTCTCTGCTTAGACCCAGCTGATAGAATATGCTTACTCCTTCACAGGAGGGACCTCGTTTGCCTTGTTTACCACTATATCCCAGTGCCTAGGAAAGTACCAGGGGCATAATAAGTAATCGATGAAAATGTGCTGAATGAATGAATGGACAATACTTCCTTTGGCCTGGCAGTTCTCAAACTTTATCAAGTATCGAAACTACTTGGAGGGCTTATTCTAACAGATGGCTACCCCCTCCCATCCCCCTTCCCCAAGTTTCGGATTTAGTAGCTCTAGGATGAGGCCCCAAAATACACATTTTTTTACACAAATTTTATTCTAAAAAAATAAAATTTAAAAAGAAGGTTCCTTCTAGTCAAATCAGTCTCAAATTCATCACCTGCTTCTGTATGAAAATATATAGTATTAGTCTTAATTTCCTTAAATCTTATATATGAAATTAAAGATTTCCCAATTCTTTACATTTTCTTTTTTTTAAATAATATTTTTTATCATATTATGTTAGTCACCATACAGCACATCCCCAGTTCTTGATGTAAAGTTCCATGATTCATTACTTGCGGATAACACCCAGTGCACCATGCAATACGTGCCCTCCTTAACACACACACGACCAACACCAATGAAATAGGAAGGGTCATTAGAAACTTTTATCAACAGCTTTATGCCCATAAATTAAACAACCTGGAAGAAATGGATGCCTTCCTGCAAACCTATAAACTACCAAGACTGAAACAGGAAGAAATTGATTTTTTAAACAGACCGATTAATTATGAAGAGATTGAAGCAGTGATCAAAAACCTCCCGAAAAACAAGAGTCCAGGGCCTGACGGATTCCCCAGGGAATTCTACCAAACATTCAAAGAAAAAATAATACCTATTCTCCTGAAGCTGTTTCAAAAAATAGAAACAGAAGGAAAACTATCAAATTCATTCCATGAGGCCAGCATTACCTTGATTCCAAAACCAGACAAGGACCCCATCAAAAAGGATAATTACAGACTGATATCCCTGATGAATATGGATGCTAAAATTCGCAACAAGATCCTAGCTAATAAGATCCAACAGTACATTAAAAAGATTATCCATCACGACTAAGTGGGATTCATCCTGAGATGCAAGGGTGGTTCAACATTCTCAAATTGATCAGTGTGATAGATCATATCAACCAGAAAATAGTCAAGAACCATATGATCCTCTCAATTGATGCAGAAAAAGCATTTGACAAAATACAGCATCCATTCCTGATTAAAACCCTTCAGAGTGTAGGGATAAAGGATACCTTCCTCAATTTCATAAAAACCATCTATGAAAAGCCTACAGCAAATATCATTCTCAATGGGGAAAAGCTGGAAGCCTTTCCCTTAAGATCAGGAACACAACAAGGATGCCCACTCTCGCCATTATTATTCAACATAGTACTAGAAGTCCTTGCAACAGCAATCAGACGACAAAAAGGGATAAAACGTATCCAAATCGGCAAAGAAGAAGTCAAACTGTCTCTCTTCACAGATGCCAAAATACACATTTCTTTTTTTTTTTTTTAAGATTTTATTTATTTATTTGAGGGAGAGAGAGACAGCCAGCGAGAGAGAGAACACAGGCAGGGGGAGTGGGAGAGGATGAAGCAGGCTCCCAGCAGAAGAGCCTGATGTGGGGCTCGATCCCAGGACTCTGGGATCACACCCTGAGCCGAAGGCAGACACTTAACAACTGAGCCACCCAAGCGCCCCCAAAATACATATTTCTAACACATTCCCAGGTAATTCTGATGTTGTTAGTCCAAGAACCACACTTTGAGAACCGCTGCTTTAGTCCGGGGTCTGCCCTACATATGATCCAATCTGAACGTACATACAAGAGTCCACATCTGTACCAGTGAGCACTAACTTTTTATATTCAAAGGCAATCTGGCACGCCTCTTCAATTATTGTAACCACACTAAATATTTGCTGTGAAAGCAAGGAATTTTAACATCTTTTAAGCTTTTACCAGAAATTGTTATCACTAGTCAGGTCCTTTTTAAAAATCTTATCTTTAATTTTTTTATTTGCACCTCTTTTTTTTTTTTTTTTTTTTTTTAGGTTAAATACTGAAGGAAGAATGGCCAACCTTTTAAAACAGATTATCAAGTTGAGGAGTTGAGGACTCTTATTCCTTTATTCTCTATAAAGAGCACTAGGAAAGTAACTTGCACAAAATAATACTTAGAAATTCAACAGTTCTCATTTAAAGCAAATATCACCACCACCACCACCAAAAACAAAAAGACTCTCACTCATGTTAGTATAAACTAATTTGATTACTCAAATTTTGGGAGGACTGCGTGGCTCAGCTGGCTAAGAGTTTGACTCTTGATCTCAGCTCAGGTCTTGATTTCAGGGTCATGAGTTCAAGCTCCGCACTGGGCCTGGAGTCTACTTAAAAAATATATATATATATATATATATGATTACTCAAATATCTTTGCCATCAGATGATAAATCTCAAATTAATAAAGATGAAGATTAGTGTACGTCAAACACTGGAATTAACCAGTATTTATGAAACCCTTCCATTCCCAGTAGTTGGCATATACCATGCTGTCAGGATGACTGTAAACTCTGTGGGGGCAGGGCCACATCTGTGTTCTATTTTATATCCCTCAACACCCACCAGCACAGAGTCTGGTGTGTGGTAGGCATTCAATACTCACTGAGGAAAAAAAAAAAGTGAATGAATGAATTAATGAATCATCATTACAAACTGGCTTAGTTTTTGGCATAGCTCATTTTGGGGAGAATTTTCTTCTGTCAATGCTCATAATTCATATAGTTTCCTCTGCCCACACTACTTCCATTTACTTTCAGGAAATTCTTTATCTCTAGCAAGGATGGAATAGATTGACAAGGCTTTAATGGAGAAGCACAGTGATGACATAAATTGAATGGGATGTACCTCCCGAGGGCTTGTAGAAGAGCACAACTGTATCATCCCCTACCTAGATTTGATAAGATAAAATCTAGGAGTCATCTTTAATTTCTCCCCCTCACCCTCCACCATCTGTTAGCAAGCTCTCTATGGGCTCCGTCTTACACATTTATCTTAAATATCATTATTTCTCACTACCTACACAGTGCCCAGCACAGTCCAAGCCACCATCTTTGACCTAAGCTACAGTGATGTCATCCCTGCTCCCACTTTTGCCCTTTGCAGTTTTCTCCACATGACACCAGAGTTATCTTTAAAAAAGGGGGTGGGGGGCGCCTGGGTGGCTAAGTCGGTTAAGTGTCTAACTTCAGCTCAGGTCATGATCACTCAGGTCTCTGCTCAATGTTCACCTCTACAGCAGGTGTTCTCCAGCACCCTACCTAAAATAATGTTTCCTTCTGTCCTCTGAGTCATGCTGGCTTTTTCATATAGATATACTCTATCTGAAATTATGTATTGCTTTATTGGTGTACTTATTTATTGTTTGTGTCTATAGTAGAATGCAAACTCCGTGAGGACACAGCTTTTGTCTCTCTTCCTTTTTTCTCAGGTTTTATTGAGATACAATTGACATACAGCACTATGTAAGTTTAAGGAGTATAGCACAATGATTTGACCTTCCTATATTGTGAAATGATTTCTGATGTTTAACATCCATCACCTCATACAGATGGAAGGAAGGAAGGAAGAAAATAAATGAATTTTTTCCCCTGTGATTAGAACTCTTGGAATCTAGTCTCTTAACAATTTTCAAATATACCATACAGCACTGTTAACTATAGTCATCACGTCGTTCACTATATTCCTAGTACTTATTTATCTTATAACTGGAATTTGTACCTTCTGACCACCTTCACCCAATTATCCCACTCCTGCCCCCCACCTCTGGTAACCACAGGTCTGGTAACCACAGCCAAAATACTTTGGTCCCTCTCCTGCTCTGCGGGAGCAGAGCTTTGAAGAGCCTCTAGCAAAAGGCAAGTTTCCCATAAGCATTTGTTGAATGAATGGAAATACCTACCACAAACCAGGCTTAAATTCAGCCTCAAAGTAGAACTAAGCCTTTCCAGCTGCCCAATTTCTGCCCCCAATCCCGTCTCAGTTGGTCCCTGCCCACGCCCACGCACATGCCCACACCCACGCACGCACACGCCCATGTCCACACATGGCCACGCCCACACACATACACGCCCACACACTCCCACTCCCCAGTGTGCTGCTTTCTCAGGTCTTCCCCGTGAGGGGGTGTTGATATATCAAGCACTCACAGTGTGATATAAATGACTGAGACTCATGGGTTTCAAGCTTGTGCACACTTGGTCAAGGATGTTAAACTAAGAGATTCAAACTCTTAAAATTTGGCACTTAATCATTATAGCATTATATGTAATTGCAAAATATGAGAAATAAGTGCCCGTAATTACGTATTAGATTGCTTGAGTAAACTATCATTCAGGCACACCACGGAGTATCACACAGCTGTTAAAAAAAGAAAAGGAGTGAGGAACACCTATGTGTGCTGAAATGAAGTGATTTCTAGGGCACAGTGTTATAAAAATTTTCAAGTGTGAAAAAGTGTACATGGAGTATACTGTCTTTTGTTTACAGAAGAAGAAAGATTTAAAAAAAAATACCCGTGTATATTTATTGTTGCAAACAAACAAAAACCCAGGAAGAATAAACCAAAAACTACTGAAACTGATTTCTCACGAAGTGTAATTGGGGAATGGGGTGACAGGGATAGCAGAGGGAGCCACAGTTCTCTAAGTACCCTTTTTGTACGGTTGTGACTTTTAGAACCATATTAACATTTTACATATTCAAAATTTAAAATTAAGCCAACAAAATGGGAGGGTAGCAATGCCAAAGCGTATGGACACAGAAACAAAAGACCCTAAGCATAAATAAATGCTATAACCACCTTGAAGGAGTTGTAAAATAGAACTAAACTGAATAGCTTTCCAACACAGTGCTTTAATGATAAATCTTCATTTTATAAAAGTCAAAAGAACTTCAAACAAATCTTAAAATCTACCTAGAAGATTTATGTTTGTTTCTAGACAAGTATGGGTACAGTGATTCTGAAACTAGTTTTAGTATGTATTGTAGGATTGACCAAAGGACTGAGGATGCTCCTATCCTTAGGAGGTCGGGTTCTCACTATGAGAGATAGAAGATACAAATAGGTAGTGACGGAGAATAAGGAAGAACACTTTGGTCTTAATTTGGAATTTCAGTTAGCATTAACTCACGATTTTATACACACACATCTCACATACACACATATATATAATGTGTGTTGCAAAAATCTTGGTGATTTATATATGCATATAAATAATGTATCATATGTATCACATATTATATGTACACACACACACATTTATGATTCATATGCAATTCCTTTTTCCCCAGTTCTGCCTGCTGAAAAGACCTAGAAGAAATGACACCTTAAAACAATGAAAACACCCAGGGCTCATATCTTGGTTAATAAGTCCCATTCTCTGGATAAAAGGAACCAGGACTCCTTTGAAAATGGCTGATTCCAGGGCAAAGGCAGAAAAGTGCAAGATTAGCCGAAAAAATCTTGTTACACCAAAACGTAAGGAAGTGCTCCAAAGAAAGTTGGGGCATATTAAAGGCACATGTGAGTCGATTTTAATGTAGAATGTCCTCAGAGGAGGCCTCACTCCTAAGGTCTTGTGTGAAGACCTGAAGAGGGCGAGGAAGGAGGGGAGGTGCTCCTGTAAGAGGAGCACACTGCAGGAAGACAGAACACAGTGGGATTCTGGTTGGGGTTTCACCGCAGGTTCTCTGTGGGATGAGGAGATCCGATTTTTAGGGTTGGTCAATGTCCTTGGTATAAACACTCCCATCTCAGCGGATTTCCAGCTACTGCTGGTTTGGCAACTGGCTGTCATCGTCCATGACAGTTGAACGTGGACTCTCAGAAGCCAGTTGGACCCCACCCCAAAACATCACTGAGAGAATAAATAGTAGGTGCAGAAGCCTTGAGGCAGGAGGTGGGTGTTTCTGCCATGCCGCGTGGGAGGTCAGTGAGCGCGGAGCAGGAGGGAGGCAAGGCAGAGTGGAGGGCTGAGTTTAGGAAAGAGACAGGAGACTCAATTTTGTAAGGCCCTGTAGGCCTGGTGAGGGCTTGGGAAGCCAGTGGAGAGAGGAGCCTGCGCAGGGACGTGACATGGTGTGACATTTACTTTGACAAGGTCACTTGGCCCGCTGTCATGGAAACAGCAGGCACGGAGGGGTGAGAACAGCAACACCGGAGACCAGTCCAGTCGCGGAGGAGACAGATAACGGTGCGCCCGACTAGTCTCCTAGCAGTGGAAGTAACAAGGAGGAAGGTAAATTAGGGTCTGTTTTGAGGTTAGAGCTCACAGAATCTGCTGGTGGATTGGATGGGGCTGTGAGGCAACGAGGCGTCCAAGAGGATCGCAAGGTGTTTGGACTGATTTGCCAAAAGGGAGGAGTTTTACAGAAAAGAGGAAGACTGAGGGAGTTTCGAGTTGGAGGGAGTTTGATCTCAGCCACGTTGAATTTGAGATCCGGACGGAGAAGCCCAGTGACCAATATCAGCACAGGCACAGAGGAGCGGTTGGTTAGGAGGCGTGAGCACCCAGTCTGGACGCAGCTCTCGCTGGTGCTGTAGGGCAGGGACCCCGCTGATTTAATGGGCTTCTTCGCCATGCCCTTTTCTTCTCCGCCTCTACGGAGTTCTGCAAATTTCAGTAGGGTGTTTATAAATGGAAACTGATACATCAACTTGTTCTTAGCGCACCTACAAAAATGGAAAGTTTAAAATGGATGTTCCCCCCCCCGCCCCCGCACCAACTAATTTTCTGAGGAAATAAGAAAGAAAATATTTGAGCTATTTACATTTCCTGCCATCCAAAATTGAATACAGAGGGTACAGATGTCAGCTAGAAATCAACCACCGCCACAACTAGAAAAGTCTTTTTCTTTCAATTATGGTACCCTAAACAGTGTTTTGAAAATTTTAGCTGTAAATAGCATTTTTTTAAAATCAGTGAACATGGTAAAAATACAGGTGGCAAAGTACTTACCTATGAGAGTCAAGTGCGCAGACACTTTATAATGAAATTGCTAAATACATGTTTTAAAGGAGAATATATATTTTTTGACTTGGAAGTTTAAAAAAAAAAAAAAAAGCCTCCTTCCTTCCCCAGTTAGGACGGCTTGAGACATGATCAGCTGTGACCGGAGAGGAAAGAATGCCAAGTTTCCAGTGTGTGTGTGCTCATTTCTTTTGCTCATAATTAATAGCCCCCGTGCTTGCTAAGTTTTTGGAAAGCAGCTCGAAGCCTACCCAGGTAATGCCTTCTGACAACGTTTTAAAGATCAGTTATGTCATATGGCTGCCTTTTAGAAAAAAAAAAGTCATAATGCATAGCCGCGCCATATGGCATCTCTGAAGAATCAGCCGGATTGGACAGACATTCATTGGATAAGGTCCCACAGCACTTGGAAAAGAATGTAGTCCTGTTGCCAAAATGTGGCCTTTGTTAATCTCCTAACTATTATTGTGCAGAAACCAATTCATCTGTATTAATTATAAACAAATTTTAATTACTTCAGTAAAAGCCCATTATACCGATATCTGATGCCAAACAAGCTGTATTAACTCTTTGTAAGTCTCCAAAGCAAACACGAGGTGTTGGAATGTAGGTATTTTATACAAGGAGGGAATCTCTCTAGCCGAGCGCAAAAATGCAGTTCTGACATTTCGTTTTCCGGTTCTGTTAAGAGATCCCATGATGCTTTTGCTTTTCACAGCCGATATCAAAAGGCAGCTGATGCATGTAAATTGTTAAAGGCAGATGATTCCTAATGAGAGTGTTTCACTGCACTTTGTATTCTTTTGCATAACATTTAAAAGTTAAAAAAAGAAAGAAAGAAAACAGTCCGCGTTGTAAAGTGATGATTTGCTGTGACACCAAACAACCTGACAAAATGTGACCTGGTTCTGGTTAAAACATTCATCAACCAGTCATTGGGGAGAGCGCTCTGGACGATTTGAGACCAAACGTATACCGTGCCTCAAAGAATAATATCCTTAAAAAACATGAGAAACCAAATCAGTAGTGTGTTTCATGGCAGCAGCTTGGCCAAGAAAGCTGGCTGGTCCTTACCGCGCAGAAACGATCTGGTTTGCAGATAACACATGGTGGTTACAGTGTGCGCAGCCGTTGGGCTTGGACGGGATCCAGCTACAGGGCTCATCTGTGTGCAGCCGCGTTGGAATCATCTTTGAATTCAGTTTCACTAATGTGTAGTTTTATTTTATTAGGCCAACCATCAAAAGTTTCTCTTCCTCCTGGAAATCATTCGTTTTGGTATTCATATCACTCCTTGGACCTAAAAAGTTAAACAGTTTTAAACAAATAGAACCACATCCTGCCTTCTTCCTCCATTAGACTTTGAAGTTTCTCATGTAAACCTCCCATTATTTCTCCCTCTTTTTATACAACAGAATAATTTATTTTTATAATCGTAATGGGTAGATTCTAGAAAGCACTCTCCTCTGTAAATTTTCATTAGTGGACACATGGCAAATAGCATCAAACTATGTCATAAACATAAGATGGGTGTGAAGCTGGCAGAGGGCATGGAAATGGATGAACATTTAAGTGAAACCAATTGTCTCCCGATTGGGGATTTTCTGTGTGCCCCTACGAATTAGATACATTACATAATTGAGGATTTGTCAAGTTTTTTCTTCTACTCAAAAAGCCTCAATTATAAATATCTGTCATATTCCTGCGAAATGTGTATCTCATCTACAGTGTAAAGTCATAGAATTTTGTGTGGATCTGGAAACACTGTAGAAGTTTTTCTTAGCCTATCTCCCTCATTTCACAGATGAGGAAACTAAAGCACAAAGTAAAATGGTTTGGCCAAGGTCACAGAGCTAGATAATAAGCAAGTAGAAACATATTTTCCATCTCCCTATCCAATATTATTTCCATTATACCACAAAGTCTCACTTTAGTTAGTATTGCTCATCAAAGAAGAGACTACCCATGAGCAATAAAAGCAAAGTGAAATAGTAATTATGAACTGCAGCAAGTCTACAGATGTAAATTAATTGCATTTTTTTTTCAGCCACTATAGAGATCGATTTAATTCATTTGGCGAATGTTAAGTGTTAATACACCTACCTATGTAATACCTGGATGGGAGGATGTTGGGGCAGGGGTGAATGTAGTTTGGAAGAGAGGAAGGAGGCAAGGTATTACCTCCCCCAGGGCACAGGACTCTCCAACAAGTTTATCATTAGGTCAGAGCTACTTTGCTTCTCCTCAAGTTTGAATAAAAAAAGAAAAGCTCAAGATAAAATATATACATTTATCAGCCCTATTCCATCATTATCATAATTATAAAATAGGAAATCCGTGAATATAGGCAAATAAATAAAGGAAAATCAGTTCCAGAGAACATGTGTGCTCTGGCTGCAGATCTTGTCCTATGTCATGACATTCACTGAGTTTTGGCTGGAGGACAAGCAGAAACTGCCACCTGATGATTTTGTTCGCCGTCCATCAATAACCATCGTGGCTTATCCAATGAACCTCCGTTTACTCAAAGCAGATGTCCGCCCATCCCATCTCTTTGGGTTAGAGAACTACAAACTAGACCCACTTATAGAAATGATAAAAAATAATGATAAAAAATGATAAAAATAATGATGAATGATGAAGAATAATTATTTCTAAATAAAGACTTTTTAATTTAAGTCTCAAAAGGATTTATAAATCTCATCTCTCCTATTCTTTATAGTAACTCTGCTTCATTAAGAATTGAAATGATAAAGGCAAAATACTGACCATGGTTTCACAATGAAATTACATTAAGACTGAACAACACGTAGCCTGTGAATTTCTGTACCTGAAATGACTGGCCAATTTAAAATGCCGCACACTGTCTCTTTGAAAGATTTCCCTCTTTTTGGAACCAACCTCGGAGAGGGGCTCCATGTGCTCGGTGGGACACAGGATTGAGGAACAATGACCAGCAGTGAGGATAAAAGTGAGAATGAGGTCTGCAGGGCAGGGTAGGGGCAAGGGCAGAGCACTAAAGAAAGTATAAAATATAAATACGTGTGCATAAATATATATGTGTGTGTGTATATATATATATCAGACATGGTATACACACATACACAACTGTGTGTGTGTGTGTGTCAGAAATAATATATACGCACATACACAACTGTGAAATGCTCTATGTCTTTCTCTTTCTTTCCTTTCCAGTTAGGATCTGAGTCGACCAACTTAGAAGGTACTTTTGACTCCAGGAAACCAAGGGGAGCCAGCCATCGCAGGCTCTAAGGAGTAATAGGACAGAAAGTCAGAATTATACTGGGGCACGGAGAAGTTCAGTGACTTCCTTTTTGCTTTGCAGAATTGACTTTGCTTCTAGGCTTAAGGGGTAAGTGGTAAGTGATCCAATTCACGGGGAGAAAGCTCCCCAAAGGACTTAACGACAAAGTCTCCCGGGACCTAATCACGGCCGTAAGGAGCTGGAGGTAGAGACGGTGCATCAGCTTCACCGCTCTTAACATTTTGGGTGAAATCACTCTCTGTTACGGGGGCTGTCCTGTGCATTATAGGCTGTATGACAGCATCACTGGCCTCTACCCACCAGATGCTAGTAACATATCCCCTCACAGCTGTGACAAATGAAAGTGCTTCCAGACATTGCCAAACATCCCTGGAGAGGCAAAACCATTGCCACTTGAGAACCACTGGTAGAAAGCTATAACCCAGAGAAGGGATACACGGAACGTTGTGAAGGCGGACTGTCATTCTCCGTCTTGACCCTCCTCATTGCTTTCAGTGGTGATCTTCTACTCTCTCACTCCACTTGCTTTACAATAAAGAGTCAGTGGGACGTCACCATCATTTCTTAGAGTTGACCTGATCAGTGGATGTCCATTTTTAAAATTACTGACTGATCCACTGGGCTTCTCTCATAGAAGAGGTCTTTGCCTATGGGGGAGAGGAGGTAAAAGAGAAGCGTGTGTATTAAAAGATTCTCCTAACAGTAAATGGTCCATATTTGAAATGGAAAGTCAGGAACACGGTATGGGCACTGCAGAGGCAGCTGGAACCAACTAGAAGGTGATGTGCAGGGAGATGGCAGGCTGCCCCTCGACTGGAAGGTAAACAGAAGCAAAGATTAAAGGCACAACATTTGCCAAAAGCAGGCCCCTCGAATTGCATTCCTTAAAAGGACAATCGCCACTGAAAAATATTCTTCCCATCCCATAGGGAAAGTGTTCGTTTTAATCAATTGACATCTGAATTGTGCAAAAACCAAGCTGATAGAAAAATGTGACTTATGCCTTGAGAATAAATTCAGTCTCATTTCACATGTTCTCCACAACATGCCCTTCCCCCACCCACCATATCCCTCCTCTTGGGTCTATCCCACATGGTGTCTTACAATTGGGCTTTGGAAAGTTGAGAGTTACAGCCAAAAGCAGCAAGAAAATGCCATGAAACTGGCAGTGTTCGCTGTGGAAGGAGCCAGAGCATCTGCTTTCGAGCAGGGCTATGAAACAGAGCCACAGGGGGAAGAAAGGCTATTAGGCCACGAGCAGCCAAGGGGGAAAAGACACAGGAACCCAGATTAAAAGTCTGAAAAGACTTGGAACCCTCAGTAAAGGATCAGTGGAAAGGGTAGTTACGCCAGGGTTGGCATATGGAACCACTTGAAGGGTGCTGGTAGTCAACCCAATAAAATCCTACACAGAGCCTGCAATAGGAATGGCTGGAAACGGGTAAAGCAGAGGTCTCAAAGCACCTGCCCAGGAGCCGGGAAAGAAGGAACAGAAGTGGCCAGAGCTCGCAGAGCAGACAGATCTGCTATAAATGTCCACATCGTATGAAGAGGATCCTGCATAAATTGCCACAGAGACCAGTTTATAGGGGATATAGAGCTTTTTCTTCATGCCCAACCATGTTCTGAAATGTCCTCGGGATCCTTCAAGAGGTCATTTTCAGAGGTCTGCTCTGCCGCTGTGTTTTCTGGACGAGCTTCCTTGTTGTACTCAGTGTGTCTCCCCATCATAAAGTACTTTCAATACACCACCTCACTAATCCTAAAAGTAACTTTGCCTGGTTCCGCAACGGTTTTCACAGGCCACAGGCACATTTCTTTTCCCTTCTGTGTTAATGAAAGGAGAGCTTCCCAGATCCAGTACCAGCAAACAAAAAGAGTCACTCTTGGTTCTACCTGCTTTCTGCCCGTTGCTGGTCCAGCTTCTGTTATCGACCAGTCGTTAGAGTACAGACTGGCTGACGTTCTCTAAATCCTGATTTCTGGTGACTGTCACTCTGCTCTCCCCGCTGGCTGATTCTCTGATGCTATCAACTGAGGGAGTGGGAGAAAATGTCCGATTCCTAATGTGTAGGACTACAAGTGCCCTTTCTGCCTCCACCGTCACTTACGATGCCTTGCTTATAAATGAATTTGACCTCCCAATCCAACAAAATGCAACAAATGGTTAGGGCTCTCAGAATTGTGTTTCAGAGTCTCATGATCCCTTCGTCCCACCTGGTTGTTGGGGGAGGGATGGCCTATTTTGAAGCAAATGCAGAAAGATGGCAGTGGTGATGGAAACAGGTACTGAAGTCTTCTGGAAGGTAGTAGTCACGCAGAAGACGCTGGCTGCCCTATATTCCAGAGGCATACAGCATGGATCTTGTAAGTAATGCCTTCCTAGCTGTATTCAAGTAGTTTCTGTGTCAAGCAACAAAAGTGAGCTATGCCTTGAAGTGAAGGGAGAGGAAGTCTTTTCCCCCCTTTGGTGGTATGTTTTTATTGCTTTCTACTAGTGAAAAGAGGCTAGATGGAGGCCACTATTCAGCTATTGTTTTCAAGAGGAACTCTCTGTGATCCATATTTTAAATATGGCGCCACCTTCAATATGTTTGACAACCTGAAGAGGCAGGCATGATCATCCTTGCTGCTGCTTTGGGGGCCTCGGCTCCAGATCCTTTTCTTGAGCTCATAGCATCTGATTTCCTTTGGAGTCTAGCTGTCTCTCTGTCTTCAAAGTGCTCCACCTTACCCCTAGTCAAGGGTGAGACCCACAACCTAAGCTACACGGGTTCATTCTCCAGCTTGCATTTGAAGGAAGCAATGGGAGGATAGAGAAAACATTTGCAGCTTGTTCCTCCCCCAGCAGCGGCCTACTGAGGCTCTCAACTGCGTCCTGCTCTCTGCTCAGGTTCTGACTTGATACTTGTCAGGTTTTGAGAGTAGTGCTGCAACCCTCCCTTCAACTCTTTGAGAAGCATTATTATCTTCCAATAAGTAAATTTCTCAAGAGGGACGCAAGATCCAAGCCCAGTTTATTTCTTTCCAATATGCTGCATCAGTCCCCCTTCTATATGAAAATAGAAATTGGTCATCAAAATTATTTAGTGTATTTGCAAATAGCTTAATTGCTTGGAAAATCTGGTTATAATCTAGCTCATATTTGTAGACTTTGTTTCAGAAATGCTTAAATCTGTAAGCCCCCTGTCAACTCCCCGATTATTAACTCTTTCCCGCGCAGAGGTGAGCTCCTTCTCCCTGATTTGGTCTTCTTGTCCCCCAGTTCTAATGGGGAAGGAAGAAGATAACAAAGTATTATTTGGTTCAAAACTACATAATATTGGGACACCTGGGTGACTCAGTCAATTAAGCATCTGCCTTAGGCTCAGGTCATGATCTCGGGGTCCTGAGATCGAGCCCAACATCTGGCTCCCTGCTCAGCGGGGAGTCTGCTTCTCTTTTTCCCTCTGCCTCTCCCCCTGGCTTGTGCTCTCTCTCTTTCTAATAAATAAATAAAATCTTTAAAAAGAAAAACCCTACATAATATCACTGGTAGACCTAAATAATTGAGAAATATCAACCACTCATTTATTTCAGTGAAGCTAAAAGACTATATCATGTTATAATTCACTAAAGAGAAAAAAATATGTACATTTAATTTCTCTAGTAATGCTTGAATTATGGGAAAGGAAGGGATGAATGCTATTTAAATCTTTTTCAGGAAAATTCAAAACTTTCCTTTAACTTAAGCAGATATTGAGTGGATATGTGAGATCATGAATAAACCATTCATTTCTTGTTCACAAAAATTAGTACATAACGCAATTTCCTCTTAAATTTCCTTTTTAAATTTCAAGCATTTGTTGAAGATAGTCACAAATATAAGACATTTTTTAAAATTCAGAAGCTGAGAAGTTCTAATATTTCATTCTCCTCATATTTCATAAACCACACTATCTCAGCTTTTCCTTGTCTCTGACCATGAACAGCAAGGCCTAAAATCAAGGGCAAAATCTCAACTGAACAGACATTTTTTTTTTTTTTTATTTGTTTGAGAGAGAGAGAAAGAAAGAGATAGAGCACTAAGCAGGGGGAAGGGGCAGAGGGAGAGGGAGAAGCAGACTCCCCCACTGAACAGGGAGCCCTACACAGGGCTCGATCCCAGGACCCTGAGAGCATGACCTGAGCCAAAGGCAGACGCTTAACCAACTGAGCCACCCAGGTGATTCTGAACAAACCTTTGAATGAGAAAATGTGTTTAGGGCTTGTTATTGCTATTTAGTACTTCATTTGTTGACAATTTATTCAGGAAATATTTCTTTTTCCTCCCTGAAAATTAACACTTAATCATTAGTTGCCTTGGGGAGAAATTCCACACAGAGTAGCCATTTCATGGCATAGTATGTACTTGTTATTGTCTTCAGTTTTCTTTTTTTTAATTATTTTTTTTCTACTCCTTTCTGAGAAATAATGTGTTACCATGTGTTTACAAACTAGGGATGATGACCTTACTTCTAATAAAACCAAGAATGCACATTTAACTCTTGCATTCATTATTGTGTTTGATCTTGATGGTAAGAACTATAAAACGCAGGCAAAATGACTAGGAGTAATCCCCAGTTTATACACGAAAAACTGAGGTTAAAAATTAAATGATTTGTGCAAGGTCACACACATAATGGGAGAGCCAGATCTCAAGCTCACCCTGATTATGATGCCAAGATTCTTTCAACTACATCAGAGGTTGGCAAGCATTTTCTGGAAAGGGCCAGATAGTAAATATTTTAGACCTTGAGGCCCATAAGCTCTGTCAAAGCTACTCAACTCTGCCCTTGTAGCAGGAAAGTGGGCATAAGCAATATATAAATTAGTGGGTATGAGTATGGCTATGTTCTAATAAAACTTTATTTACAAAAACAGGTGCAAGCTATCGTTGACCAACTCCTGAACTGTATCCTAACTGCATTTAAATTGAGATTTAACTAACACTCCCTAATTGCTTGTCACGTATGGAACATGTGTGTTGGGTACTTTTATCCTAAATGAAATGTCTCTGCCCTCTGGAATGACCAGGCAGAGGAGTAGAGCCAGGAAGCAGAGAAAGTGATGAGGGGCCTCATGGGAACCAGCTACTCTCCAGGCTTCCTGAGGAACCCCCACTGTAACCGGACTGGAAGGACTAATGGTGATCATAGCCTCTCTCCCGAGAAAAACACACTGAATCTTACACACCTCCAAACACCGTACTTGAATTCTACGACTTCGTGATTGTTAAGCCCAATCAAGTGTATTCTAGATGTCAGTGGGTTCTGATTAAGAGTTCTGAGTTGAGATTAGAAGTGTTTGTTACTGTTGCTATTGTTGAGTTGTGGTTCTACTTCAGTGAATAGTTCTCATGAAAAAGAAATTATTTGGCATGAATCTATTTTAATCATCTATTCTCATGGTATGCGGGGGGGGGCAGGGGGAGAGAGGTAATCTTAGTTAACAAATGGGTAGGCTATAGATCTTGACAACTCTGTATCCAAAATCCTCATACTTACAGTGATTTTTCTTCCTGTCTGTGATTGTGACTAAAAATAATTCTCTGTGGCCATGTGTACACACCCCGCATTGTGTGCCTGGCAAGGATTTCCTTTGGCTTGTGCTGAGACCATTAATTATAGATAATAATAGCGTGGGTGATAGTGAGGAAGACAATGACGTGGTTGTTAAATGCAAAGACTCTTGAGATGGACTGAGTTCAAATCTCAGCTCTTGCTACCCTTGTGAATTTAGGCCAGGGGAGCCCTTTGCACCTCAGGAACCTGTCTGTTACATGAGGACGATAGCTGCTATCTTGTATTTAGTGCTTACCATGTACCAGGTGGTGTGCTAAGCATGTTAAAAATTATCTCCTATAATCATCACAACGACCTTAGGCAACACGGCTACCTTATACCACCGTACAGAATAGGAAACTGAGGCACAGAGCTACACACATTACTGCCCAAGGTCACAAAACTGCCAACCAGTGAGCGAGGTGGTCCAGAACCAAGTCTCTGCTCCTAATGACTACATTTCAATAAGCCTCCGACTTTATATTTTGTCGTAAAGCTTCATGAGATCATGCATCTCAGTGCCTATCACCGTGCCCGGTACAAATGAAGATACCCTGTTTGCGTGTAGATATCGGCAGTCTGCGTCTGACTCCGCCCAGCAGTTGAGTTCCGTAGAATCACCTCATTCAGGTTGCCGAGTTTCAGATTAGCCTGGCAGCTGCTGAAGTTTTCCAGGACACATGCCTGGTCGGCATCATTTAAAGACTAAAATACTCAGCGGCATTTTAGCATAAAAGCCTGATTTCAAAGGCTCCAAAACAACAACAGTGAGAGACGCACATAACAAGTAAAGGAGACTCCCAAGGGACAGTCCCGTTTCTGGTCACTGGAGCGATGACTCACTTTGGATAGAATTGTTTCTGCAGTTTGCTGATTGCCAAAAAGCAGCTAGCCCTGTCATGAAAAGGAGGCACAAGAGGCATTTTAGGAGACTCATGCTAACCATGAAGCCTATTCATTTCCCTGCCCAGCCAGTCATTATGCTCCGGTTTTTTTTTTCAGGTGGGCAGAGAGCCTATGGCATAGTACTAGCACTATGGGAATTAAATGAATGAGCATATTTCCCCCCTGATTATTGGTTTAAAGGTAGTCTAGTGTGGATTTTGTTTCTTTGGTCTGTTTTCGAGTGATTCGGCATTTCAAATATTAGCTTTTGTTACTAACCTGACAAATAATAACTGACAAAAGAAAACCAAAAAAAAAAATGTTTTTAAAAACAAAACAAAAAATGAGACCAGTACACTGAAAAATTATCAGATTTATCCTCTTCAATATTCCACAGGGTGCAATTCCTAATCCAGCTTTATTATTTCCCAGTCCCTCAGAATATGTTGTAAATCTAAAATGCTGTGATAACTGGTTTTATTTAAGTCCCAACTGTGATTCAACTTCTTACACATTAATGCTGTTTTCTGGCAAAGAACACAACACAAGAAAAGAAAGCCAGATTCTGTGAGGCACAGACACAGGGCAAAAAGTTTGGGTGGATTGTAGAGAGGAGGAACAAAAAACTGAAATACTCTATACTGCCAAGGAAGTTTCTTAGAAAGTGCTCCTAAACCACCGAGCACTGAATGAGCGAACTAATTCCCATTCATCCTTTATATCTCAGCCTATACATACGTTACCACCCCTCAATCTGGTGGGGCCCCCTGGTATGCTTTCCCACCCTGTTCTTGTTTTTCACATATTTATCATAGTTTGCGACCGTGTATTAATCAGAAACATCATTTGTTTACTATCTTTCCTTCCAGACCAGTTGGTAAGCCATGACCCATGAGCGAAATCAGGCATACCATCTTGTCTTTGTACAAACTACAAAAAGAATGGGTCATTACCTAAATAATTCAAGAAAATCAAAAGAAAGAACACTATGCCGTGACACATGGAAATTATATAAAATTCAAACTTCGGAGTCTGTAAATATGATTTGATTAGAATGCAACTACACTTATCCCCTTCTGTGTCGTCTACACCTCCCCTCGTGCCACCATGAGCAGAGCTGAGCGGGTATGACAGAGACTGTGAGGCTTCGGAGGTGAACACATTCGCGGTCTGACTCTTTGCCGACGATATCTGCCAACTTCTACGCTAGATTTTAAATTCCATGAGACTATGAATCTGTCTTGTTTAACACGACATCTTCAGGTCTTTGCAAAGTGCACCTACCAGAGAACCCGCTCGGTAAATTTGCTTCGGGAATGAATGCGTGAACCGTGATTAAAGGAATAAATCGCATAGGTTCCTAGTCGTGGGCTGTCTACCAAAATTAAATGTGAGGGTCCTCGAACAGGGTCTAACTCTCAGGTTTCTTGTCTAAATCTCAGGAGGGCAAGAGGACCGGGAGACTCTTCTGTTTGGGAAGGGATAATCGGGAGGAGAAAACAACTTCCCAGGTCATAGCCATCGCTGCGGCTACGGCAGCGTCCCGTCCCTTCCCACCCAAAATAACGGTAGTAGTTACACCGTCCAAGGTACTCTGGAATGGGACCTAACGCTGCCACTGTCCGCGTCCTGGATGAGTTTCCAAGCCAAGTGGAAAAGAAATGTGTGGGAGAGGTGAAGAGTAGGGGGCGGGAGGTGGGGGTGGGGGGTAAGAACACGTGTGGATAGAGTGTTTTAGGGAATTTTGTAGAATTTGTATCTTAGCTCCGGGGCTCCATGGTTTCCTAAATTTGTGAGAGTGTTGGGGGAGGCAGGAGAATTAAGCGATTTTAAAAATCATGTTTGGCAGAATGTCTTCTTCAGGCCTCTCGGAGTCAGAGACAATTATAAAGTGAATGAAGGTTTAAGTGTGAAAAGACGCCAGGTACAAAATTGCTAAGAATGGGTTTTACTCAGCAGTCTATGGTACTGCTTTCCTTGGATTGAGCTCTGATTCATACTGGTTACTCAGTCAGGAATAGTGCTCCCAAGAATTTTTGGCAGTTCTTTCCTTGTAGAGAAATTGTAGCGAAAGATGACAAAGTAGAAGCTGATTCTTCCTTCGGAAACTGAACTTCTCCCTTACATTTGACTCTGTCCATAACTCTGGCTTCTCTGCAGAAATAAAGGGTTACATCTTACCTAACTCAGAAAGTTTAGGGAAGAAACTGGAGCTCTTTCACTCTTTTTTTTTTTTTTCCACAAGACCTGTTTTATTATAGGAATCAGATTTTCTGTTAATTTAACCAATTTAAGTTATCTTAACACCCACTAAAAGGCATCTTAATCAAAGACTGATTTTTAAAATAAACATAAACAATTTAATTTATTTTTTTTAAGTAGGCTCCACGCCCAGCACAGAGCCCAGTGCAGGGATTGAACTCCTGACCCTGAAATGGAGATCTGAGCTGAGATCAAAGGTGGGGTACTTAACCGACTGAACCACCCAGTCCCCCCAGACAAGTTAATTTTCCGAAGTCATTTAATCCATCTTAAGTGTCAGGTATTTGTGTTTGCGTATAGCACATTGATACCTCTTTTTAAGTAATTCATTAGCCTATACACCCAACCAATAAGGCTATTTCAAACTGCAAAAGAAGATCCATAAGTGGGTCTTGTGAAAGATATATATTTAATAATAACTGAAATTTGGAGTATTTGCATAATAGTAGCTAAGCAAATAGGTGCTTACTCTGAAATATTCTTGAGATTGTGGAACACAAAAGCAAAAGACATCCTTCAAGCCTTGAAATATGTGAAATACACTTTGGTAGCATGAGTACCATGGGTCTGGCAAACTGGACCTTACTTGCCCTTATGAAAGACGAACTGTGGTTTAGAGAGAATAAGCAACCTGCCCAAGGTCACAAGCAGTTCGATGGTCAAGCTAAGGTAAAATACGCATCTCTCAAATGCCAAAGCTTACGCTATCACTGCATCATTGTGCCTCTGGTTCGTATCATTTATCTCAAATCGACTGGAAGTAGAAATTCTCCTCTAATTGTATTTTAATAGATATTAAGATATAGGTGACAAAATGATCTGAAATTTGTTTTGGAAATATACATAGAACAATGTACATGAGGCACAAATGTTGGAGGAAAGCGTGAAAGTATAGATAAGAGCACAGGCTTGGGGTAAGGTAGAACTGAGATCCTTTCAAGCCATGTCACTTCTTATAGCAATCATAATAATCTAACAAGGGTAAAGACATGCCAGACTAAAATATTAGAGAAGATGAACCTTATTAGCTTACTTCAGAGCAAACCAGATATTTGAGGCTGCTTTCTCCATGTGGGCATTAGAAAGCCCGATGTGAACTTAGTTCATAAAACAGGTTGGGGTCCAGAGCCCACCAACGTTAGGAACCTACCACTTACTTTGAGCTCAAATGCTGAGCATTCTCAATACAAGGGTCAATCAGAAGTAAACTAACCCTCTGACTGCCTTCAGCAAGGTTTTAAGAGACGGAAAATGCTAAATCCTTTTTTGTTTTTTTGTTTTTTTAAGATTTTATTTATTTATTTGACAGAGAGAGACAGCCAGCGAGAGAGGGAACACAAGCAGGGGGAGTGAGAATGGAAGAAGCAGGCTCCTAGCGGAGAAGCCTAATGTGGGGCTCTATCCCAGAACCCTGGGATCACGCCCTGAGCCCAAGGCAGACACTTAACGACTGCGCCACCCAGGCGCCCCAAGAAAATGCTAAATCCTTAAACTGGATTAAGGTGATCCTGAACTGTCTCTCATTGACTAATAGGAATAAATGAAAATCCTTTCTGGAGAAATGTAAGATCCTCTTGGTCCAAAATAATTTCTAAATAATCTTTCAAATGCAACATTCAGTACACAATAAAAAATAACTAATCTCATGAGAAAATAAAACAGGGCAAGCAAGAGTCAATAAAACAATAAGCAGAAAGAGACCAAAAATAACTTCTGATACTGAATTATCAGACATGGACCATAAAACAGCTATATTTTTTATAAATTAAGGGTTCAAATGGAAAAATTTGGCAGATAGCCAGAAAGTGTACTGTTATAGAAAAATTTTAAAAGAATCACAAATAGAAAGTAAGTCAGTAAATGGTCTTTGCAACAAACAGCTGAAAGAATGAATTGATGAAATGGAAAATGAATCAGAAGACATTATCCAGAATAAAGGATGGAAAGTCAAAAGAAAGAATAATACAGAAGAGGGAATGTAGAAAGAGAATGCTGTAAAAGGCATAGCACACCTTAGTTGGAGTCCTATAGAGAACAAAATAAAACATTTAACACATGTTTAAGTGGAAAACCAAAAAGAAATAAGACAGAGAATGTGGGCGGGAAATGATAATTTAAAAAGTACTGGCTGACAACTTTTCAAGACCAATGAAAGAAATAAAATGACACATTCAAGAAGTCCAACAAATCCCAAGTAGAGAAAACAAGAAGAAATCCGAGCTTAAATACTTAAATACACACAAAGTTAAGGAAAGAAAGAAAGCTTAAAAAAAAAAAAACGAAGAGAGGAAAAAAAGGGGCAAGAGAAAGCATAAAAACAACAAAAGAAGAAATAAAGGAGGAACGAAGGAAGTCGAGAAAGACAAAGAGAACATTTCTAAAAACAGCCGGAGAGAAAGGACAGATTGAGAATTTATTTCTAACAGCAGCTAAGAAAGTCAAAGATGAGAAATATATTCAAAGGAAAGAAATATATGAAGGAAAATAGGTGCCAATCTAGAATTCTATAGCCTTTAAGAACAGAGGTAGAAACCAAAAATAAACAAGTGGGACTATGTCAAACTAAAACGCTTCTACACAACAAAAGAAAGAATCAACTAAAAGGCAATCTACTAAATGAGAGATTTGCAAATCATATATCTGATTAGGGGTTAATGTCCAAAATATATAAAGAATGAATAGGGGATGCCTGGGTGGCTCAGTCAGCTCAGGTCATGATCCCAGAGTCCTGGGATTGAGTCCCACATAGGGCTCCTTGCTCAGCGGGGAGCCTGCTTCTCCCTCTGCCTGCCACTCCCCCTGCTTGTGCTCTCTCTGTCTGTCAAATAAATAAATAAAATCTTTAAAAAAAAAAAAAAGAATGAATAGAACTCAATAGCAAAAAGATTAACAACCCGATTAAAAAAATGGGCAGAGGAACCAAATAAAGTTTTCCAAAGAAGACATACAAATGGTCAGCATATGAAAAGGTGCTCAACATCACTAATCATCAGGGAAATGCAAATCAAAACCACAATGAGATATCACCCCGCATGTGTTAGACTAGCTATCATCAAAAAGACAAGATATAGGGGAGCCTGGCTCGTTCAGTAGGTAGAGCATGCAATTCTTGATCTCATGGTTGTGAGTTCAAGCCCCACACTGGGTGTAAAGCTTACTTTAAAAAAAGAAGAGAAGGGATAATAAGTATTGGTGAGGATGTAGAGAAAAAGTAACTCCAGGGCACTGTTGGTGGGAATGCATTTAATACAACCACTATAGAACAGTATGGCCACAGTGCCTCAAAAATTAAAAATGGAACTATCATATAATCAGTAATCTTACTTCTGGGTATATATTAAAAGAAACTGAAATCAGAATCTTGGAAAAATATGTACTTCCATTGCAATAGCAGTTACACAAGATATGGAAACCCAAGCGTTCATCAATGGGTGAAGAGAAAAGATGACGTAGCATATACATACAATGGACCATTATTCAGCCACGGGGAGAAGGAAATTCTACTGTCTACAACTTGGATGGAACTTGAGGGCATTATGCTAAATAAGTCAGAAAAGGAAATAGAGTATCACTTATATGTGGAATCTAAAAGAGATAAAATCAGAAGAACAGAGAGTAGGGGCGCCTGGGTGGATCAGTCCTTAAGCGTCTGCCTTCGGCTCAGGGCGTGATCCTGGCGTTCTGGTATCGAGCCCCACGTCAGGCTCCTCCACTGGGAGCCTGCTTCTTCCTCTCCCACTCCCCCTGCTTGTGTTCCCTCTCTCGCTGGCTGTCTCTATCTCTGTCAAATAAATAAATCTTAAAAAAAAAAAAAAAGAACAGAGAGTAAAGTAATGGTTGCCAGGGTTGGGAGTGGGAAAAATGGGGAGATATTGGTCAAAAGGTACAAACTTACAGTTTTAAGACCAACAAGTTTGGGGATCTAATGGACAACATGGTGATTATAGCTAGTAATACTGTATAGCTAATAATACTAGATTGTTGCTAAGACAGTATCTTAAATGTTCTCACCACAAGAAAGAAATAGTTAACTATGTGAAAGGAGGGAGGTGGTAGCTAATACTATGGTGAGAATCATTTTGCAATTTATAAATGTTTCAGACACGTTGTACACTTTTTTTTTTTTTTTTTTAAGGAAGCTGTATACCCAACATGGAACGTAAACTCACGGCCTGAGATCAAGAGTCACATGCTCTACCAACTGAGCCAGCCGGGCGTGTCTCTGTATACCTTAAACTTACATGATGTTATGTGTCAGTTGTATCTAAATAAAGCTGGGGGGGGGGGGGAAGAACAGAGATCAAGCAAATTTTTTGACAAAAACAAAACAAAATAAAAACCCAGATATATTTTGCTATCAGTAGACCTATTATAAAAAAAATTCTAAGGATGCTCTTTAAGCAGAAGGAAAATCAGAAAGAAGGTTGCCATTATGGAAATGAATAAAAAAGCAATTAAAGTAATAAATATGTGGGCAAATCTACATGAATATTCATTATATAAAACAATAATAATTTCTGTGGGTTTATATGTACAAATGTGTTCATGTATGTGTGTGTGTGCATATATTCTATATCTCTATCTCTATCTGTACCTAGACGTAGGTGCCAGAGATGCAGATAGAGATAGAGAGAATATTAAAATTCAAAAGCAATAGCTTACAGTAACCCTAAAGAAATTTTCTGAGGTGTTTGCTTTGTTTTGGGAGCAGGTAAGTCAAGGATGATGTTTTATTTGCAGAGAAACCACTTATAAGGTGATAAAATGATTATATAGTATACCTGAAACTAATGTGACATTGTGTGTCAACGATACTCAAATAAATAAATAAATAAATCTATAAATGATCAACTGATAGAAAAAAAAATAGAGACAATATACATAATTTAAGAGTGTTATTAACCAGAATTGCTTAACTGCTATAACAAACCACCTCAAAATCTCAGTAGTTTAACACTTACTGGTTTAACTCCGATGATACAGTCCAATGGGATTGATGGGGTTGGGACTGAGGATGTGGGGCAATGCTCCTTATATTCATGGAAGGAACCAGATTGTTTCATGTAACAGCTATGCTATCTTCAGCTCGTGGCCTCCCAAGTCACTACAGAAACAGGAAAAAGAATGGATGATGGAGCATAGGGAGTTTTTACTGATTACCTCTGGGAGTGATGTATATACCTCATACTCATATTCTATTAGGCAGAACTCAACTCGGGGCCCCAATCTGTCTACAAGGAGCTTGCGGAATGGAGTTTAGCTGTGGGTCTGGAAAAAACGTGAAACTATTTTGGTAAGCACACGGTGTTGCCTTTGTTGCCAAAGAATGGACGAGGAAATGGGAGGGTGTAAGAAAAACTCATAATCTGAACTTAAATACTTTAAGCCAATTTTGAAAACATGATCACCACTTTCGAAGATTGTGTTTTTACCATTGTTCCTGCAAACAGGTGAGACAAAGGTGAAATTGTGATCATATTGGCTTTATATTGTTACTTTGTGGTCAGAGAAAAATGTATGTAAATACGTAACAGTGTAATTATCTGAACACCAATATTCTGGTCTGGCACCCACTTACTATCTAACCTTGAGGGAATCCTTTTATTTATTTTTTTCCTGAACCTGTTTTATCGTCTGCAAAAAGACCAGGGTAATACTTGTACTTTCTACTCTTCAATACTACCAGGCTCAGGTGATATCTATAAAATGGAAGCATTTTAAGATGTGGAAGGGCTTTTGAAATGCACACTCTTATCACATCTCAATCTGATTCAGAGACACAAGCTTTTGAATTGTCCTACATAGACTCATCACAGGACACAGATGTGGAAAAGATCTGAGATTATCGAGAGCAACTGTGTCACTTTACAGATACAAAAATTAAGATCTACAGAGATGAAAAGAGTGACCTAAGACCGCACTGTTGGCCAATGACAGAACCAAATCTTGAAGACCACGGGGGTTCAAGTTTCAGAGGTTTCCAATGGGGAAATGCTATGCTTGTAGCGAAGGACTCACTGAAAAAGGTGTTCAAAATAAATTTCCAAATTCAATTCCCTCAGATTCTGTTTTAATAAATCTGTGAGGGGGCCAGTAAATTTTTTGTTTTAAATAAATCAATTACCATCATAGAGTAAATTAGTGGCTCAAAAGGAAGTTAAATTGTGGGTTGTTTGAGCTGCTAAAAAGTGAGAATATGAAGGGGCGCCTAGGTGGCTCAGTCAGCTAAGCCGCTGCCTTCAACTCAGGTCATGATCTCAGGGCCCTGGGATCCAGCCTTGGATCCAGCCTCAGATGGAGCCCTGTATGGGATTCCCTGCTCGCTCAGCAGGGAGCCTGCCTCTCCCTCTCCCTCTGCCCCTCCTCCTGCTTGTGCACTCTCTCTCCAAAATAAATAAATAAAATCTTTTTTAAAAAGTGAGGATACGGATATTACTCAAAATTTTCTCTTTTAAAAGACAACTCCTTGTACTTCTGAGAGAAGCAGCAGGCCAGCCCTCTACCCATCTTTCACTGAACAGCTTAATGACAGTCATCACATATTTAGCCAATTGACAGATTATGTGTGAAATCTGTAATTAGACAGCTAATCTTTTTTTTTTAAATATGTTATATTTCTAACTGCTAATATGTACATTTTCAAGACTCTGAATGTTAGGTAATATCTCTGAATATATTTGAGTCTCTTAACTTTTTTCCCCAGAAAGAGCACTTTACCTAGAATAGTCATATAGTGGGAAATGAATATGTTTGCTACTTTATGGAAAATAGAAATAGTGATTGCGAAGTATAAAAACAGAAAAACCGATTGCAATAAAAGTATATACACATCAAGCTAGACATCCTCCAGGTTTCTCACCTACACCTCGTTTCTGCAGTTAGCGGTTGAATCCTGTCCAGGGGCCTAAAGCCTAACATTGTGAGTGAATGAGCTTGTCCCACCCCGGGGGCGGGGGCGGGGGGGGGGGGAATAAGAGGATCTAGACCCTTTCAGTACTTGTCTTGGCAGTTAGGGAAAACAAAGGGAGATGATTGAGGAAGTCAGAAGGGCTTTCTCTAGAGGGGAAGTAAGTGTTTTGAAGGTGGGTTTCCTTGTACTGAGGGGAAAGACTTCAGAGTTAAAACATCCTCACCTTGAATGGGGTGTGTTGGCATACGTTCCACTCAAGAAGTGTGGTGACCGGAAACCAGTAGAGACGATTCTCACATTTGCATTACTTTGCTATTTTTTCCTGAACACCTGAGCAGAGATGATCTGGACCTTTTTTCTTTAACTTTTCTTTTCCTTTTTTCCTTTCCTTTCCTTTCTAACTCCCTTCCTCCCTCTCTCTCCCTTCCTCCCTCCCTCCCTCCCTCCCTCCCTTCCTTCCTTCCATCCCCCTTTCCTTCCTTCCTTCCTTCCTGAGAGTGGAAGTAATTTTAAAAACTTAATTCAGGGGTCCTCTTCCTTAAGAAGGCCATGCGAAAGAGCAGATGTTGCGGCCCTCACTGGAATAAGCTTGACTTTGTTTCTGCCCAGGTTTGCAGCCCCTAGTGAGCAGTTGCTCTGCCAGCATTCAGCCCAGCCCTTGTAAGGAAGTAGAGACAGTTTCTGTGGGTTCCGGTGTTGAGATTGGTGATCACGCAGAAAGGGCTCAGATTTCAGCGGGCTGCCACAGTCTTTTACCAGTGGATTTCAGATGGGCTTGCTCTCAAAGTTAGATCTCTGTGGAACTGAGCTTGAAGACTCTTTAATTTTATTCTACCCTTGGATTTGCCCTGAGAAGTTTAGGAGAAGAGAAACAAGATTTGCAATGGCGTTTACAACTCCTGACCCCGGAGACTTGAACTGTGACGTCTAGAGGTTAGGTAAAGGAAACCCTAGCAAGACTCGTGAGACTGGACCAGACTTATGTTAACCCAGACCACCAGGGTTCAAATCCTGCTTCTGCCATTTATGAGCCGTGAGACCTTAGGCAAGCTATCCCAGCTCTGGCCTCATTTACCTGGGGACATAAGAGTACCTCTCTTGCACTGTTGTTTTAGGAGTGAATGAGGTAATACCTGGAAAGTGCTACTTAGAACAGAGCCTGGCACCTAGTACGGACTATGGCGGGAGGAGCATTGACCACCTTTGCAAATATTTTTGTTCCCTCAGAAGGGACGGAAGTCAAGGTGTGGATTTCAAGAGGCCATTGTGACTTAGGCGAGAGAAACCTCAGTTGATACCAGTGTGAATGGAAGAATGAACTAGCTTCTTCAAATGTTTTCTCAGTAAGGCTCAGCGACTTCCACAGAATGCGTGGAGCATGGAAAAAGATCCCCCTCACCTGTATTTTCTACGGACCTATTGGGATGAGGGCTAGAAGTCAGATGTAATTTGAGTGAAAGAAAATTCGTACGCTGTTTATGGATAGGCATATGCATATATTTAGGTATTTTTAAGTATATGCATGTGTAAATGTACATGTAATTACATACATGATTATGTGTACACATGGGGGTAGATACACATTTTTATGAAAAAAACTGAACTATTCAAAGTGGCCATAAATCTATTATATAGCTCTCAATTAGTGAGTAGTACTATTTTGCCAACTGTCAGCACAATGATGTGTACGGTGTATGTGCCATTAAATTTTGGAGTAAATGACTTAAAAAAGTGAAAATTGTAATTAAAAATCCCTGTATAAACCATGTATCTCTTTCTATCTATATGTCTTTCCCCCGCTCCCACCACTTATGTCTTTTACATTTCCCATCTCAAAGTCTAATAATAACAACAACAACAACCACAACAAATAATATCATGCCTGTGGCTAAAAAAAAAAAAAAAAAAAAAAAGAATCCACTCTTGATTCCGCACAAGCTGGGACAGGGCAAGACATTAAGATGTAGGAAGGGGAGTGATGGTAAGTGAAAAGAACATCGTACTTCCTGTCCCATCTACTGAGCAAAGAAGCCCAAGGGCAAAGTAGTTAGGTTTCCCCTCCCTAAAAAGAAGTAGCAAATTATTTGAAAAACCCACCACCCCTCATCCTGAGGCTGCATACCTGCTCACATCTACTCTGGGGAGATAAGAGAATGTGTGTGGAATAGGCATCCTGAGAGGTAAGCTCTCGCAGGTGAGGACACAGAAGCTGAGAGAAAGGGAAGTGACTTAAAGCCACCCACCTCACTAGTAGAAGAAAAGCAACTCAAGTCCAGGTCATATAGACTGCAGAGCCTAGGATCTCTTTTTATATTGGACTATCTTTATAGGGGCAATACTGAAAACCAGGATATAAACTCAAAAACCTTCAGGAATGGTCAGAATGCCTAAGTACTCATTTCAGAATTAAACATCAATGTTAATTTACATTTTTCCCCTTGCTCCCATCAGGCAAATATCTACAATTAGTTTAAAATAACCCTATTTTCCCAAAGCCCCTTAATGTTATTTTGCTGTATTAGAAAGGAGTCCAGTAGACCACGAGGGGCTTCCTTCTGAGAACCATTGCCGTCTCGACCTTGCCACCTTGACCACAGCTGATGGGCTGGGCTCCTGACCCAGCCTCCAGCCATTTAAATGGTCTGGTTTCAAAGTACAGCCAATGGTTGACTGATTCCTCTGGTCCGTCTGTCTGTCACTCTTTGTCTCTGTCACTCTACATTTCAGAAGAATGTGTGCTGGCTAATAGGACTCAAGTTGAAAGACACAGACGTGACCATAAGCAGAAGCCATGAGTTATTAAAAAAACACAGAACAGTCAAAGCATTGAGTGAGCAGAACCTGTGAGGTACAGAGGAGCAAGGCATCAGTTAGGTGGTAGTGACAACAGCACCTGAAGAGGGATAAAGAGCACTGGGTCGTGATAAGACCACAGCTTTCAGGCAAGAGCCAATGGGGCATTAGGATAGGCTGCAGAGGAAGAACAAGAAAGATACTTCTAGAGAGTACTCTCTCCCCTGACGTCTGGGTGTAATGTCCTGCCTTCCACGTTTTCCCTTATATCCTTAGAGTGAATCCCCATGAACTAAATGAAATATGCTGAATGTGGTTCTGTTCTTTGCACCTTGATCAAATTAATACATTGGCTTACAATTTTATATAAAACACTTACAAGTTCTAATCAGCAAGTTACTGTCACTCATGAGGTACGTCTAAAGACAACTGCTCAAGCTGCTTCTATCTTCAAATAATTCTTTGGCAAAAGCGGTTTCAAAAACGAAAAATTTAAGACTACATTAACATAGACAAAAAGAGCTTTAATTGGGTAACTATCGGATTCTATCTAAATGAATTTCCCACTCTATTAAAATAACAATGATTTAAACTTCAAAGCAAGCTCCGCCTGGTTGTTTACCCTGTACTTCTGTAAGATATCTAGATCTCTTGTGAGACATATGTTACTGAGCTTAATTTGTCTTCGTTCCTTTTAAAAGTCTTGATTCACAGAGAACAGGAATGCTTTGAATCCGCTTTCTAACACAATACCTGTGTCAGGAAACATCTAATCCTGACTATGCACAAATGCATGGGACACACAAATGCGTGTGAAGATGTTAAGAAGAGGTCGGAGGAAATTGGAATACCAAAAAGCTCCAAGGGAATTGTGGAATATTTATGAAAATATGTGGTGCATTTTGAAATGCAGATGTCTCTGGAGCTGGAAATGTAATCACAGGAATGAAAACTGTCTTTAATAAATCTTCTTAATTAAAATCTATTGTTCAGGAAAAAATATAAATCCTCCTCCAATATTAGAAACAGTAGCAAGAGGTGGGAAAAGTATGGATTCATTCTGATTGCAGCAAATAATTGGAACTAAGAGTTCCTGGTTACCATATTTTGGGTTTTATTGTTGTTCTTGCTGCTGCTGCTGCTGTTGTTGTTGTTGTTGTTGCTGCTGTTGTTGTTTAAAGCTATAGAAGTGGCTTTCTGGTAGAGTGAACATAAATTGTTCGCCATTATGGTACCCAATGAGGTGAAAACAAAAGAAGCTTGTAGCACAAAAATAGATCTACTTACTGATAGGGATAGAGTGTGTTAGAATTACTGTCAAATTACATGAACTCTTTTTGTTTTTTGTTTTATTTTGTTTCGTTACTTTCAAGAGCTTTTAGTGGGTGCTCCTTCATCTCAAAAGGCTCAGAATGAATTACAAGAAATAAGCCCGGCCTAGCCTTCCTCTCAATGTTCAAGTCTCCTCCGTAAGACCCAAAAGGAAGGCTTGAAAATGAAAATGTCTACATGATTGCATTTATGAAAAATACATAAATTTGTTTTTACTGGTCTTCAAGTGTCATGAAACTTTGAAAGCATTAGACCTTTCAGTTAAACCCATGCACTATAGCATAATTGTCATTACATGTCAATAGGATGAAGTAAACAACTTTTATAAGTGGGTGAGCTGAGGGGCGCCTGGGTGGCTCAGTCAGTTAAGCGACCAACCCTTGGTTTCAGGTCATGATCTCTGGGATCTAGCCCCGTGTAGGGCTCCACGCTCAGCGTGAAGTTTGCTGGGGATGATCTCCTTCTCCCTCTGCTCCTCTCCTTGCTCTCTCTCAGTCTCTCTAAAACAAACAAAATCTTAAAACAAAAATAATTGGGTGCGCCAAGGCAACGAAGGAGGATTGAAATGGCACATGGCTCTGCACAGCGAAGTTGTAATAAATTGCACACCTTGAATTCATTAGTTTATAGTACTCTTTCTCAGTTACACATTGCACTAGGCCAATACAGTCCTGGGCAAGAGATGGCTATCACTGACCCCTTAGGGAAGAGTCGCAAGTGGCCTAACCGTATTACCCACTAAATGGTTCAACTTGGGAAGATCTTCCGGTTTTGTTTACATAAATCACTTTGTGACTTCTTATTTTACTACTACCTGATAACGGGTCTCCGTGGTTGATGGCAGGTACCTGAAGAGCAGGTGTGCGGATATCAGGAGCCTATTCACATGTGAGTGTGCTTGTGTCCTGTGATGAATTCGAGTCTTGGATGATGTTCTGTATACCTTGTGAGCACACGAATGCTGTTGGCTTCTGTGCAAACCATAAAAGTGGGGTTCCGTGTGTCAAAGGCGGTTGGTGAGATGTGATGTGCTCAGTGCATCTAGTAATCCCTAAAGTCTTCCTCCTGACCGTTTGGGCCAGCATCATTGGCAATATCTGGCAGCTTATGAGAGATGCAGAATCTGAGGCCTCAGCCTGGACCCACTGACCCAGATTCTTCAATTGAACACAGTCCCCCAGACGTGTAGTATGTTAAAGTTTGACATGCATTGATCTAAAAAAATATATATTTGCTCTTCTCACTTTGAAAGAATATGTAGTTTCCAATGTATTGGAGATGTATTAAGACTGCAAATAATTGTATATACATACATTCATTTTTTGCAAAAATATTAAATAAGGAATATTTATCCAAAAAGAGAAATTAGAAGATTTAGGGCAAATGTCAGTCTAGAAGTGACATTTTTCCCCAGAACATGTGACAAATTGATACGAACAAAAAGTTCATATCTCGTAATTTTTTTTTCCCCTTCAAGAAAATTGGACCAAATTGCAAGGCATATAGGGCCTACAGGGCTGTTGACATCACCGATCCTGTGGTTTTACAGGTGCCTCATGTAAAGGGTACATGAATCAAATAATTTCCTCAAAGGCACAGATAAAATCTGGGGGGAATTTAGGAAGGGGAATTGGTCCCAGATAACGGAGACCCTTTTCTAGTGTCTTCCACTGAGACACTGGGGTCTCTCAGTTGGTGGCCAGGCCTGTTGAGAAAAAAATAAGAACTTTTCAAAGCAACTTCATGCCAAACATGATTAACAGCAGTTTATATTTGCTACAGATTTGTTGGCCAAAAATTTCTTCTCTTCTCTCTGCTGTGCTGTGAGCCAGTTGGCTGCTGTTTTTCTCCCTAGAGGTGAATGCACTACAGTGATGTAGTGATTCCTGCATGAAAATAGGCTCATGGGGTGATATGGGATTCATCAGACTGGAGTGTTCTATGGAGTAAGTTGATATTTTTAAAGGGTTAGGAAAAATAAGATGATGAAAATACTGTAACATATGCATCTTTTAAAGGGTAGATTTAATGTGGACATAGATACACTGATCCTGTATTAGTAAGGCATAAATATCCAAATAAAAATGACTCTTTCCTAAATATAAACACCGTGTAAACAATCTGGATTATAGACACTATCAATGATACAATAATTAAATGAAAGAGTGAGCACATGCCCCAGACAAATGAGCCAGCTTGTGAATTTTTACTGCATATTGATGTGCACCAAAGAAGACATAGTTGAACTACTGTAGAGAGTGAGAAGGAAAGACCCACTTATCTCTAAGATTCTCCAGCTTCAAGTTCCTTTCCATAGTATTTAAAAAATATTCTAGCTTATTGTAGAAAGTAAACTGAAATTTCAGAAACATTTGTGGTGTATTGTAGAATCTAAACGAATTTTATAAACAGCCTAAAACACATCAGAGTATATATTTTTCACACCAAATTTGCCAGTATTTCAAGAAGAATTGACATGCACATATAAAACCACACAGAAGGTCTTTTTCTTTGGTTGCCCACATTTTCTCCATGTGAAATATTGCTAATGTTAAAATCTTAGGTTTCTTAATGATGGAGTAAAAAAGGAGTCAAGTCGGTGCTGTTTTGAATCATGTAGATAAGACACCGAAGTGGTGGTGCTTTTAAATCTTACCCATTCATTCAACAAATATTTACTGAGCACCTAGTACGTGCCAAGCACTGTTCAGTGAACAAAACAAAGACTCCTGCCATTGTGCCGTTACATCCCAGTAATATGCACCTAACTGGGAATTACATAGACAGAGTAACTACCAATAAAAAAAAAAATACAGCAAAAAGAAAATATACCTTCTCTGGGCACATTCCATAAAAAATGGAGAATATAGAATTTCAGCAGGGGAGAGGTGATATATGATTTTATTCTGGCTTATGAAATTTTAAAAATCAATCTTCAAAAATGGAGGTGGGAAATGTTCAATCCAAAATAGAAACATGTGAATAAGACTCGTATTTGGCATCATTATTTTTCATAGATAAGTTATAAAACGTCACATGAGATAAATACTAGATTACAGATAGCTACGCATGTAAAAACACATATCTGCATGGCACGTATACATGTGTGTGTTTCATACGCAGTAAGTGCATTCCTGCAGTTTAGTGTGTCAAAGTCTGACAAATCCAAATATTTAAATATTTAAAGAGTAAGACTCATTAAAGAAATACTGATATGAATTATTTTGTAGAACTTTCCAAAGTTAGAAAAAAATGTCTTTTGGCAAATTAAATAAGTAACTGAAATTCTGCAACTTCGGCTTTTTGGGTGCAGACTGGTGTAAAAGCACTATAGCAAAACACACATGACTATCTGAATACATAGGCATTATAAATCAAAATCAAACTCATTGTCTGCAGGCTTGCAGCTAAGTCATACCAAACGATCAGCTTATTTGCAGGGATGATATGAGAGCCATTTTTTGGTTTAACTTATAAATTTTCCATTAAAAATCTGTTTATTATTTTAGGTTTAAAGTCTCCTAAGAGCTAATGTATTTATACTGTACACTGTGTACTAAGAATATGTGGCTTAACTACTATAGGATAAAATAAAAAGATCTCTGAAATTTATTGTTTGGTTTGTTGTCCGTGTCCTAAAATGAAACCTTAAACATTTAAATAACAAAATTGCAAAGACTTGGAATAAAACTTGTCCATGCAAAGCTCATAAAGTAAATTACATAAAACGACACAGGTAAAAGGAGAGATATGGCAAAGAGTGGTTAAGTTCTAAATTTATGAAACATAATTATTGCTTGCCATTCTTTATGTTTATCATACTCTATTTTTTCACAAATATAAGAATAAATATTTTTTTTTGTTAGAAATAAGCAACATGGCAATTAAGGATTTTTATCAACCTATGCAAACAGGAGGACTTTTTCAAGCCACAGAATATCACAGCTTGGGAGTCATTTAAACTTTAAGATCTACATGCAAAAATTTAAAAAGTGCTAATTAAGTACTTGTTAACATTTTGCACAGGACTCTCTTTTTGTGAGAGGTGAATCGCACATCTCTAAAGAAGGTAATCACTCATCTGAAATGTGTATTGAAAGTGCTCAGCTTTTTTTTTTTTTTTTTTTTGGATTGGTTTAAGGGAAAACCAAAAGCATCCTTAGGTAACCTTACTGAAAAAAAAAATCTGTAAATTGAAAGAACTAGGTACCTGTACAATAATGAAAATTTAATGATGTGAGAAAAAATCTTCTCAAGTGTGAGAAAAAGAAAATTGCTGGTAAGGACTTTTTTACAGTTTAACACATTATTGTGTATTTTATTTTTCAATTTAATGGTTTCATTAGGGTGCCTGTTTTTCTAAACAATCTCCTCTTTTTTTTAATTTATTTTTATGATTTTGGGAGGAGCAGTAAATTAAACAGTCTTGAAAGTACAGAAACTTGGTATCTCTTGTGAGTGGCAGATAGGAAGACTTACCACTGATACCTATCTCCTTAGGTTGGTTTTAAAAAATGTATCAATTAATAGTTTCTTGTGTTATGGGTGTTATGTCACGTGTATTCCTTGCCCCAAGGCTAGAGTAGGCAAATATTTTGTGGACCTGTACTGTTTTCAGGTTATTCATACCCTTCTATCATAAATATCAATGAACGCCTTCCTTTTCATTTAATATGTTTTATTTTCCTAGATTTTGCAATTCAAGAATCATCTCATGCTTGAGTTGGTCCCTATAGTTACTTATTTGCTCGAAATAAAGGAATTTGGAGATAATACAAGGATAAACCCTCCATAAAAATATGTTTTACAGTTTGTAGGACACAGGCTTGTAAAGGGGGTGGAAAGTGGGATTAAGGAATATAATCAGTCATTCTACATCAGCTCAAGGATGTATGTTCGTCAGCTGCTGTTATCAGAATTAAAAAAAAAAGGAATCTCAGATTTAGTGATATATTCTACCTGATGTAAAGCCAAATTGAGTAGAAAACATTGGTATTTCTTTACAAAAGAAATATAACTAGAACCATGATTATTATTTTTCCAGAAGTATGACTGGCAAAAAGGAAGATCCTGTAAGATTTGTAGAATCTTATAAAATGTGATTTAAATATATGCCCTGGTGTTGTGAATATAGCCTGGAAATGTAAAACTCCATTTTGATTTCCTGTGACTTACTGTCCATTGATTTTGACGTTTAACATTTCTATTATAATTTCACACCTACAATGGCACAATTTATAGGAGGAAGAAAAATGTGGCATGATATGTATATTTTATTTCCCCTACATCCTAGAACTTGTTGATTTACTCTAATTCTAAATTTTAAAATATGATTCTAGAAGTAGCATTGTTTCACAAGAACCATTCCTGATTCAGAGGTCATTTTATTAATTTTAAATAAGGATATATGTATAGTTCCTTCGTTCGTTTTCAATTTAGGGGGCAGAAGAAATAATAATACGAGTAAGAGGATAATATCAGCACGTTTTTGCCTCTTTAAAGAAAATATAAGTAAGCTTTGACATAATTTTCTACACAAAGGTATTATACAGTAGTGTCTATACATCTTATATCTTAAGATTATTAATGGTGTTAAGATTTGCAAGGAGCACACAAAAAGCTGTAATACAGAAGTTACTATAGAATGTAAGACTTGATAAAATTTGAGATTCAAATTAACAGCATCATAATATCAAATACCAAGACTTAACATTACAATTCATTAATCCATTATAATTCATTAGTCAAATGTCCCAAGGAGAGGGCAGAATGTACAATGAGTGTTTTCTGGAAATGAATTGCTAAAAATTAGTAGAGTCTAAAAAGACTCCAGAATTGGAAGCTCCAGCTGGGTTTAAAAGGATGGGGGAAGGGATATTACTCACTATTACACATTTGAAGCACCACTTTAAAAAATAAAATCTAGGAATGTCTCATCAGTTCCCACTGCATCAGGCCGACTCTGACTCTACCTTAAGCACTTTTTTCCTTTGTAAAGATGAAATTTAGAAACATGCAGAGAGGACAATTTGCATTGATTTAGGCCAGTTGGGAAAAGAACACGGTTTAGGGTAGGATTTCAAATTGTTGCATTAAATATAATAACATTTGCAGTAGTGGCACCGTTCCATAGTAATTTTAAAAGATTTCATTTTACTTATTGCAAGCCATTATCTGATCATATTTGACCTACATATTAATATTTTCATTATTATTCAAGTCCTTTTTTGCTCTGTACAAACAAATTGTCAGCCCTGTTCACTGCGAGATTATTTATTTACTCTGGAAATATCTGAAATTCTTTCACCCTATCTTTTCCTCTGGGACTCTCCCCCCTCCCCCTAAAGTATAGATATTAATGTCTGGGGGGAGGGGGACACATCCCACGAAAACGTGAGATAGAAAGAGGCCCCTCTAAACGGTATACTATGGGAGAAGTAGAAAAACAAAGAGAAAAAAAAGAAAATGATAATTGTTTTCTCTAAGGCTATTATCTAATGCGAAAGCAAATAGTCAGTCTGGAAATCAGCTAACAGAAGGGGATTAGAGAGGAGATCTGAGAGTGGCTTGATTTCTAGCAGAGCTGTCTCTCCAGCCAGTGATGAGACACAGGCAGGGCAGCCAGGAGCGCTCCAGATGGCCGGGGAAAGTGGTCGTCTTGGGTTACTGCAGGGCACTCGGGCCGCCGGAGAGCAGGCGGCCCGGGAAGGCATCATTAGGGAGCCAGCCCCACGTCCAGCCTGCACGGGAGAGGGCGAGGCTGGGAGGGAGGCCGCCCGCCCGCGCGCCCTAGCGAGCGGGGCCTGCCCATTGTTAACATATACTTGACCTCTGTGACCCCTGCACGACACAGATGTCTCCCACCTCCACCTCCCCCCCCGCCCCGCCGCGGGCCCTCCCCCCTGCACCTGGTAGCGGCCGCGCCGCCGCCTCCCTCCCGAGCGGCCGCGGCGCCCCGGGCGCGGGCGCGCGCCGGAGCCGGCCTGGTGCGGGCGCTCTCTGCGCACAGCGCGCGGCGCTCCTGCTCCCCGGCGGACGCCCGGCCGCCCTGCAGATAAATGCGTCGCCTTCCTCGACAGTGAGCGAGGGCGGGCGAGGCAGACGCAGACGCCGCCTGTGACAGTGGCAATTCCCTGCGCCCCACATCACATTTGTCTGCCACAGCAGCAACAACAGAAAAGCGGAGGGAGGGAGGGAGGCGGGAGGAGGGGAGCGGAGCTCCGCAAGTCTTGGGCTCTGCGTGGAGGCTGCGTTTGGCTGGCGTCCCCGACCCCGGGCTTTTTGCACCGCAGCTCGCAGTGCGCAGCGCCGGGCGGCCGCGGGCGCTCCGCCGGCGACTCCGCGGCCTCGTGGTGAGCGCGCGTGGGCGAGTGGCGGCGGACACTCTGGCCTCGCGGGGGAAGGCGCGCCGCGCCCTCGCCCCCTCGCCCCGCCGGCCGGTCGAGACGACGGGAAGTTTTATTTGCAGCTCGGACCCCGTGGCGGATGGTGGGACTCTCCAGCCCTGTGCAGTGTAAGTGCCCGCGGGAGGGCTGGGCGGGCAGCGGGGACTGGCCCCTGGCTATTACTGTTAATTATTATTCTGATGACCGTCATCTTCATTTGGATTATTCGGCCGAGAGGCTGCAGTCTGTACTTGTCACTCAAATAGGGTAGGACTACCGCACCAGGGCCGAGAGGAACATCACGGGTGACTCCAGT
>NW_024427107.1:38256297-38263600 GCF_017311325.1 Ursus maritimus | reverse complement strand
CTATCATCGCGGTATGTGAGCAGAAAGACGGTGCGTAGTTCCCACCCCCCATCCTCCGACAGAACAACTGGTCAAGGTGGCTAAGGTGCGTTTGGCAGGTGGCCCTAAACCCGCATCGGGGGTTTGGTTTTGTTTTGTTTTTAAATGGAAGGGAAAGGCAAGTTTCGATGGTGGAAAACTTAGCTCTAGGAGCAGGAGAGGCGAAATGTTAACTTGGAGACCCGGCTGCGACTGGGGTCCGGGTCCTCTTAGCGGCATCTAGGCGCTCTGCGCCCGCCTGCGAACTTTCTCCATTATTCCTGGGCGTTTGGGGTGCCCGAGCGGGAAGCCCCAGGGCGGGCGAAGTCTCCCGACCGGGCGTCTCTAACCCAGGACGGGTCCAGGACTTCACCTCCGGCGGTAGTTGGGCAGCGTCGCACCTGCCTTGACCTCCGCTCGGGGTCCCGCTACTCTGCCTTTTGGGGGTTCCCCTTGCAGCCCCGACTCGGCGCTCGCGGCTCCCGAGCGGAAAGCAGAGCCTTATGCTCGGTAGCTCTTGCTCCGCAGAGCCCAGACGGGGAGCCACGTCCGCGGAATTCCTTTCGTTTTCCAGAAGACCGTCTGGTGAAGCCCCCGGGCCCCGCCGCCCACCACCCTCTGCGAACCTTAAAGTCCTGGGTGGGTTGGCGCACCCAGACCACTTTCCCGGAGCGGACCTTGCTCTGGCCAGGACACCTTAAGCAAAAACGGTTGTGTCGGCTCAGAGCGCTTAAATGCATTTTATGAAAAAAAAATTTTTTTTTTTTTTTGTAAGGGCGGTCAGCCCTTGGAAAAGTTTGAGTACTACGATGCCGGAAAGTAGAATGTGAACCAAGACTGGTACTAAAAATAGTATCCAGACTCCCCCCTCACTGCCCCCCCCCCGCCTTTCAGTTTCAGGGTTCCACTGGGGAGCTTTTGCAGCCCTTGGTCTCCTTATTCCTCGCAGAGCGTGGGATAGAAATCTTTAGAGCATAGTTTTTTTGTTTTTTTTCCTCCGAGATGGGGCACCTCAAATCCCAGCGTGCCCGGTCCTGGCAGCTGTTTCCTCAGGGAACCTGCAGAATGTCGCTTTAAGGAGTAGCTCGCACTCCTCGTGGAGGAGGTCCTGCAGACCAGTCACCGAGGCCAGGGCGAGGGAGCGAGGACCAGGAGAGCTGGAGAGGCTACTTCAGACCAACTTCATGTGCTTAATGGAACTCTGAGCCCCCTTGAATTTTTAACTTCGCTTCCCTTAATTAATCTGCCCAGGGCCTGTGTATAAATGGCTGTCCACAGCTGCTGCAAATTGATTTATCCCCTGATAAAGGTCGGGTTGCTGACCAAAGCATTTTCTTTCTACCTTCTGTGTGAACTGAAATCTGTTTTACAGGGTTTTTTTCTTTTTTTTCCCCTCCGTCTTCTAGTCTCCTTTTAAACATCTGTACGGTTTTTAAGTGCACTCAGTGGCTTTTATTATCATACCCCTCCCTTTGCATAGAATAGGAGTGGAACTGGGTCTGTGCCCAGTGAGTCCACACTCACCAGAATACAAATTGACCAGCGTCTCTGTGATAAACGGCTTGTTAGTGTTGGGGCCTCCTTTTAGTTTATTGCAGTGTTTTGCCTTGACCATGTGAGTCTTCTGTTGTGCCCAGTTTCTCCTGTCACACAGTTCCCTAGAAAAGGTCAACAAACACTATTGTTTCTTAAACCATCATAGCCCCAACCTGGGTGTTTATGTCAGCTGTGATGCGGGCGACCAGAAGCAAATCCATAATTCTGTCCTTAAAGTCTAATTTAGTATTAACATTATGGGGGCTTTCAAATCACATAGGGAGGTCTGATTTCTTTTTTTTTTTTCCCTTTCTTTTTAGTGATTTTTATTTTTTAAGGGAGGTCTGACAATCTCACCCAGTATTCATCAGGGAATCTTAGTTTGACCCAGGCTTTTCTTGCAGCCAGGAGGGATGCTGAGGAAGTTAAGTCTGTCATTGCTTTACTTGTACTGTATTTCACATTTGATATTTCTTCAGTTTATTCTTTCAAAAGAGAAAAATCCAACCCAATCCAACCCAGGAATCCAGCTCATTCTGGGTGCCTATTAAATACTGACTTTATCTAAGACTTCTACTAAGAGAAGAACTTTATATTAGAAGTCTTTGTTTAAGCATTAGTAATTTTGTTGTAAACCATTTAGACAGCACTTTCTTTGAAAATCTAAATACTGAGTGGGAGAATTTGAGTATGTATGTAGCTTCTCCAGTGTCCAGTTCATACCTAATAGAAGCTGTGGGGGGAAATGGTCTGTTTTGTCCTTAATGTTTGGACAACTCAAAGCAGACCAGAAGTCATTGAAATGATATTTTCCTTTGTAGACTTAGTCTCTGTGACCCACTAATATTTGCTGTTAATTTGATTTTTAAAATGATTCTTCAAGGACCTTCCTAAGAAGGGGCATTATACTTGCAATACCATGCAGACTGCCCTATTCAGTTGCAAGTTGCCGGAGGGAGTAGGACGGTGTGTGTTGCAGCTAGAGGACCGCAGCTTTTAAAGATTTTTACAATTTTTCCTTCCTGAAGAAAAGTGAAATATTGCTCTTGATGCTAGTTTTTGATGATGAGCTCTCCCATCGAGGGTGTTAGTCTTAGTGTTTGTAGATAAAAGAGCACTTCAAAATTGCAAGGAAGTACACAAATGTAAGGTGCTATTATCATTTATTTTATTGGAAAATAGAAGCTTAGCCAAAAAAAGACTCACTTTTTTTTTTTTTTTTTTTAAACATTGAAAAGGGATCACGAGAAAGAAATGCTTCCAATAGGAATGGTGGCCAGTGGTTGTCAGTTTAGGACATTCTTCACTGTCAAATCCTGTTTCTCACTTCTTTGATATGAACATCAGCTGACAGGCACTGAATGCAAAGCCTTCTTCATTGAGGTTTTATGCAGGCAACATAGCTCTTCATAGCAAAGCAGTCTGAAAAATTGGCACCTGCAGGATTTGCATGTGAAAAAAACCGAGTCAGTTGCATTTTACTGGAGTCTATTACTGTAAGTTATGTAAGTTCAGTGAGAAAAGCTATTTATTTGTTGCTGTTTGGGCACTTAAAAGTTCTTTGTTTTATGGACACCTTATTCCTCATGCAGTGACCCACAGACTTTATAGATAGCAGAAGCAGGGAGAAGTGATCTCTGGCTTTATAGAAGTTATTTATTTTTAACCATGTGCTTACAGAGTGCACTTACATTCATAGTTAATTTTTTTAAATGTGGCTTAAAAATGATGAAGTCCTACAACTTTCAGGATAATCTATCAGAAGTTAAACAAACACATAAAAAGAAGTGAACATAAATAGCCTTTGAAAGCAGTCTAGGACTTTAAGAGTTCTATACTTCAGTAACAAGATAAAATCTATAAGAAAAAAATTAAACCTTTACACTTCTAAACTTCAGAAAAAATGTCTCCCCCCACACTGGTTCAATTGGCACCGAAGTGCCTTTTAAAAAATCATATTTGACACTATTTATTTAAAAATATCATATTTGACCCCAAAATAATGAACAAACGTTAACTCTACTAAAACAGCTTTGTGAACCTGGTGTTATCCATCAGTGGGAACATTTTATCCAGAATAAGTTATTATTACCCAAAGAGACACCTTCCAACTTCACTTTTTTACAGCCATTAATATAAGAGTTCCTAAATAATGTTTAAAGAACAGTGAACATTTTATTAAAGCAAACATTAGTTCAGTTTAATGGAGGTAATTGTAAGTGATAAGACAGAGCAGGTTATCTCTGTGTTGTTTAAACAGAAGGAGCTACTTTGCACCATTTCCAGTAGCCATCTGTAGAAGAGAAGGGTTTGCACCTGTCTGTCCACACTAATTATAGATTAGGGCCAAAGAAATGAAATTCGAGGAGGTTTTCAGCTAATGAAATCCATACTGATTTTATTGTAAATGTGTTTTATGTAAAGAGGGTGATGGTTGAGTTATGAGTGAATAAATCGGTATGTAGCTGTTAGGCACTTGGTTTTGAAGCACAATTCTGCTGCATTAACCTTTGATATTAAAAAAAAAAAGACAAACAACTTAGACAGGGATGCTAGCCTTTGTTTGACATCCATAGCTACAATTTAGTGAGCAGCAGTGAGGTTCAGTGTGCAACTGAAAATGCTGTAAAGCAGCTTAAATGTTAAGAATATTCTAATATTTTGAAATGCAGATGAAGTAGAAGGTAGGTTTTGTTTTAGGCACATAAAACATTAGAAAATTAGAAAGCTTTTTTCTTTTTTCTGCATTTCAGTTTCACATCCATGAGAAATTAAAGCAAAACGAGTGAGGAATGCATTCTGCAATAAAAGGTCACATGAATGTCTACCACATCTGTTTATAGTAATTATGAACATAATTAACATAAGAATTACAAATGAAATAATGACAAGCTGAGCAATGAGATATTATGCCATAATGGTCATATGTTGGAATTCTCACATTATAGCACACTAGAATTCACATACTCAAAGAAAGAAAAAATGCTAGATTTTTATCTGAATTAATGCTTCAAAACTTATCTGCCTGGGGCAGATGGACTTCTTGCTTTTATAGGAAGGTAACCTATTATTAAGAAAAGAACTAGTTGAAATTAAGATTTCTAGTCTCCAGCTTGGACTTTAAGACAGCTGTGATTATTGAAACCACTTTCTGTTGTACACTTATTCTGTGATTATACTTCTTGATTATTGTGCTTTTCTTTTTTTTTAAATAGAAAGCTTTGCAGCAAAGTGTTTGCTTTGGAAGAGAGTCATGGATTCTTCCCATTTGAGAATTGGTTGATCTTTTCTAGAACTGTGAGCCAAAAGTCAATGAACAAACAAGGTAGTAATAGAAATACTGTGCATTTGCAAAATAAGAACATTGACAGATTAGCTTTTGCACAGTTTTTTTCATGCCTTTAGTGTTTGGATGCTTTCAAAAGAAAAATGTAAGCCTTTTCTGGGTTTGAAAGTAGTAGTGCATTGTTTTATTTATTTAAATAGCATTTTTCCCCCCAAAGAGCTTATAATGGAAAAATCAGTAAGCATTTTAAGTTGTATTTTTTTCTTCCTGGAGTTGTGTTGGATTTACAGGCATTTGCATGTAGCCTGTGTCCAAATTGATCTAACTGAAATGTAATAAAGAGGAAGGTATGTGTGATTGCATCTGGTTATTCTGAATGCAGTTTTCTATAACAGCTAGAGAAAAGGTGAAAGGTGAGCTTTTATGAGAACTAAAATGATACTCTAGAAATCCGTTATTAAATTTAAAACATGTTAGAATGGCCGATTTTCACCCATTTAAAGTTCACGTGATTTTGTAATGTGCCCTGCCAAATGGCTTACTTCTTACCCTTGCACCCCTCTCTCACTATTGAACCTGGCCACTTTTTGAAGATTTATGGAGAAATATTACCTCGTTCTCGTCTCAGTGATACCACGAGGTTTTCCACATTATTGGATTACTGGAGGATTGTGGCAGACCCCTTTTTATCTGACATTCATTGCATGACAAGATTTTTCACACATGCCCTTCCCCCACCCCTGTCCAGCTTATTTTCATTCTGCCTTACCTATCAAATTTTTCTGAATTCTCTTCTTGGCGTGGGAGCATGGGGTTGGGGTTGGGGGTGGGGAGTCCACTACCCATAAAACTGTTTTTTGGTTAAGTGTTTTGGAGGGGGGTGTTTGATTAAACAATGCCTCTCATCAAACTTGTCTCTAAGAGACTCTCTTCCTTCTTGTCTTTTTCTCTATTAACTAGCCTTAGGCTTCCCTCCCCTCTACCATTTTGTCCCTTACCAAGACCCATGCATAAACCATGTTATGACCCAAAGTTCCACTGCGGCTGGGGCTACAGTGTAGGTCATGAACAATTATGCAGTTTATTGGCTACCTCGTTCTGAACTTGCTCTTCATTCTGCAGTGAGAGCTTCTTAACCAAGCTCCAGTGCTTTGAAATACAACACAACCAAACACTCCCCCTTCCCCCAATAAAATAACTTTCTTTGCTGCATTATCTGCACTCCATTAAGGATCTGATCAGATGTTCCGATTGTCTGATGGGCACATTTAAAAGTGAACAGGGGCTCCTCTGGGGCCACTCAGGTGTATCTCCCTCCTGACCGTGATGGGGTAGAGGATGAACTCTGCGCTGACTGAGGCGCATTAGCCCTTGCTTGTTTTCTGATTGATTCTCGGGCTCTGGGTGGATGAGGAGCTGTGAAGCAGCTCAGGCCGAGATTGATTGCCTCAATTTCAAATTCCCACCTCCAAAACAGACTCTCAGATGTACACATAGGGAGCCCCCTCCCCCAACACGATTTCTGGAGATGGAGCAGGTGTGGAAGAGTCACCTGTAGCTACCAATCACAAGTGGTCCTTCTTATCACAGTGATGCTGGCAGCACAAGTCTTCTGGGACACTTTCAAGCCCAGGGAAAGAAATTTTCTATCTGTTGGTGTGGGTTGGGGAGGGGTGGAATCTTGGGTTATTGGGGCCAGCGAAGAGAGGGACAAGAACTTCCACTGGAGGTTGGTCTGGAAGAAGACTGGTAACAGCTGTGAGGGCTCAAATGGGTTTGTTTTGCAAATTGTGGCCATTGGGCTGGAGGTGAGATGGTGAATGTCTTATTGTTATGCTCTGCCAAAAAGGGAGCTCTTGATCCCTTCTGACCTTGACAGAACCTCCAAAATGTTCAGTCTGGCCCTGAAACAGGGAAATGCAGTTGGCTAGTCTGGATTCCTCCCCTTTTCTTGGAGGAGGGGCAGTTTGAGGGATGTAAGCAGCCCCCAGCCCCCCCGCCGTCACCCTTAGCCAGCTTTGGGGTACCTCGCACCCACTTGCTGCCCCCCTCCTGGGTCCCGAGCCCCCACCTTTTTCATCCCTTTTTCGGTTTCTTCCCTCCAGCCTGTGCCTCTTCCCTCTCCCTCTCTCTCTCCCACTTTTCCTCCCTCTCGCGCTCCGTCTCACACGCACCCTCTGTTTATTTTCCTGCCTCCATCTGGGCCCTGCTGATATTGTAATCACCCTGATGCACGTTGGCTTCTCTCCTCTCCCTCCTGCGCTCACACACTCACTCACACACAATGTGCCATCCTGACAAGCCTTTTACTTCTGATAAGCTCCGATGTGTGTTTAATGAATACAAAGCCGCGGTCTGGGTGCCGCCTCGGCTGCGGCCGCCTCTCCTGCGCTCCTTTGCCAGAAGGTAATCTCCGGGAACGGGGAGGGGAGGCGAGCGGGGAGGAAGGAGGGGTGGGGGGGG
>NW_024427107.1:38235643-38256287 GCF_017311325.1 Ursus maritimus | reverse complement strand
GGGGGGGGTGGGGGGAGCGGGGAAGCTGCTTTTCTCTTTCCCTCTCTCCCTTTCCAAATGATTCAGAAGTCGATAAGACCAGGAGAAGTGAAGATGTAACATGTTATCTGTCGCTCCTCTTAGCTGGCGGAGAGAATTTACATTTAAAGATTAGCAGAGGGAGAAAGAGAAATCTGCCTTTTGTTGTGCGGGGTGAGGAGGAGGCATCAGTCCTGGCCTGGACGCTATCTCCCATCACCTCTGCTATCCAGACAGGACTCACCGAGGTGAGATTACCGGAGGGCCTTATCTTTAATTGGGTTTAGTTTTGCCAGTCTGAATAGGTTTAAAGAGACTCGATAAAGGGGGAACAATAGATTATTTATTGACTGAATGCTGAAGCCTCTAGATGAAGAGGGACGAGAAAAAGCTGCTTAACAACTTGATTAGTTTATTTTAATTTTTATTTTAAGGTGAGCCTGTCTCTCTCCTGGTGCAGGGAAGGGCCATAGAACTTAGGTGAAATTGAATGACTGGAATGTCTTCTTTCCTCTTCATCCCCCACCCCCTGCCCTTCTCAGCACCATCTCCCTTATTTTAACAGGAGTTTCATTTACCTCTTGTGTTTCGGATTGATAAACTGAGCAGAAAGGGTAGTGGCTTTTGGAATTGATCATTCGTGCTGGGTTTTGTGTGACTTGTTTGGAATGGGTGTTGAACTGATACAAACGGTGGGACTTGAATGAATGAGAAAAGCAAATGAAGACTACTTTTAATATGCAGTTAGTCGATTTGGTAGTATGGTTTCAGCATGGTTTAGAGAAAAAAACATTGTTCTGACGCCGTTAGGTAGACTTGTGTTTTGGATTTGAAACACGGAATTTTTCCTTGGAGTGGGTTTTAAAAAAGAAGAGTAAAAAAAAGAAATGTTTTATTGACTCATGAGTGTATTTCAAAAAATTACAGTGTCAACTTTGTAATGGTCTTAAAACGGATAAAAGTGAAAAAAAATTTTGGTTTGCCTCGTATACACCGTCAAGATAGGTGTTTTCATAGGTAAATATGATCCAGTAACTAAAAGCCTGATTAAAATTTGTTTAAAGCTGGGGGGGGCATGTTTCCTTGTTGACAGCGGCAGATCGATTGGGTAAGACAATAGAGTCCCATTATTTCACTTCCATTGACTGAACATATTGACATTTCAGGTTTGCTGTTGCCTCAGTGAGCATGATGAAACACTGAAATTCACAGACCAACTGGCCCGAGTGGCACATATATTACTGTATGTCATTTCTGCCTTCAGGTTACCTTATCCCCCAGGCAGAATGGGAATGGACAGCCTGGAATCCTTCGGAAGGGGTAGAGCTGTGTTGGCTAAGAAACTAGAGGTAGCATGTCTTAGGAGCGTGTTTAATTTTACCCAGAATTGGTCGTTACGGAGAAATACGTGGAGCGCTTTTATTGAAAAATCTGAGAAGCATCCTCGCTATTCATCTTGCGCATGTTACATAGAAGAATACCCATTTTCAAGATTTATCTTTACGTCCTCCAGAGGTGTCTGCAGGGAGTGGTTGGTCACATCATTTAGGTGTTTACCAGCTTGTGCTTGGGTGAGAACTGTTCTTCCCCAGTCCGGGGTACTCAGACATGAAAGCACCTGCTGAAGCTATATCTGGTCAAAAGAACGTGTAAGGCCCCTACCAAAATAGGGCCTGACTTGGACGTTTTTGTTTCTTGTGTTCTTTTGGTGGGTGGACAACGAAAATGGGATGTATGTGTTTTATGCCCGTAGACATGCATAGACAGTAATACGTAAAAATAAACGTGTATATTCCAAGCAGAGGCAGAGGAAATAGTAAGTATTGTCCTTATCTTCTTAGTGTAATCTTCCCTTTTATATATTTTGCATAGTCTTTGCATAATACAACTAAGTATTGGGCAGAACTGCGTCAAAGAAATTTGAGATATACAACAGTGAGTATGGGAAAAAAACCCAGAAGGGACTTAACATATTTTTTAAAAAGTTTAATGAAGATATAAAACTATTATGAATATGCTTTATACACAGCAATTGTTGCCATCAAGTAGGCAACTGATGCCCTTTGCAGTGTTTAGAACAAAACTAGTCCTTTATACCATTTTCATGAAAATGTTAGGTTTCTATTTGATCAGCAGGTGCTGTTGAGATGAAAGCCATGTGTAAATTTTCAGAAGGCCAAAAGTGTCAATTCAGAAAAGGAAAGTGATAAGAGAAAATGCAATCAGTTTTCCTGTTTTCAATTTGTGCAGGATTTGAAGAGCTGTTTTGTTAAACTGCTACATCTGCTCCAATATGAATATTGAACTACTTCCACTAAAAATAACAGCCTATAATTTGGAAGCTACTGCAGTCTTTTGTTAGTGTGAGTGGGTTATTTAAAAACAAAAAAACAAAAAAAAAATAAAAAAATAAAAAAAAAAGACAATTTTCTATTCTGACAATCTCTTGCTTAATGTGCATTTTCATTTGTTGGCACTTTTATCCTCAGCAGATAAATGGTATTATGCAATTAGGACCTCATCTTGTTTGACTATGAAAGAGGTTTCCATAGGTGACAGTCTTGGTAATATGAAAAGGGCTCATACAAAGCAAAATTCATTTTTAAATAATCTGTTTAAATACAGTTATTTAAAATGAGATAGCTACTCCTTGCATTCTCTAATACTACAATTTTTAACTTACTGCTGACTATTATAACAAAGTTAACACTATTCTGTTGCATACTGAGCATTCTGTGATTTATTTCACCTTTAATATACTGCAAATGTAAGTTTAAACTAATCAGGGATATTTTACCTAACAGGGCTTTCAGAATAATTTTTTTCATGCTTAAATAAAATGATTAAATTATGCTTGAGTGCCTGCATACAAAAGCTTTAGCTTCTATAGTACTGCTAATCAAATAAGTTTTATGGACAGGGAAAGCACTGCATTAGAGAAAAATTGGATGCGTTTTACTAGTGACGTTTCCAGGAAAGACAAGTTCTTTGTAAATCATCTGGTATTAATGAAGAAGAAAACTCTAACACATCTTAAACAATCGTAATAAAAATAATACTTCATCCCTTTAATAAGAAAATGAATGGCATTGCTATGCATGTAAAACTGGGCGTAGAGAATTAAGGTAGAAGGAAGACTGATGAAATTTGGATCAGGTTCAATATTGACTCTATCCACAATTGCTGTTGGGTTGACTTGTGGCTACAGTAATTTGTCCAGGTTGAGACGTGATCACTGCTTAGGATCAATTGGAGGCTATGTAGCTTTGTGGCTTCACACTTGAATAGCCAGACACACTCTTCACAGCTAAACTCCGAGTATCTCCAGGATGGATTAGGGGCAAGACAGACATTGGGACACAGGAGGAGGATGGATATTAACAAATGCAATGTTTCTTCTGCACCACCAACTGAAAAGAAGTGGTGGTTGGTAGAATAGTAGTGAGTGTGTGTCCCTGTGATCCCAGGCATGTAACCAGCCAACGAATAATGCTTTTAAGCAATGTAATTTCCAGTTCGAAGCCAAATTGTGGCATATTGTGCTGGTACAGCTTTCAGAGACCTGGGCAGCGTGTGGGTGGATTCCCCGGGTACAGCACCAAGTACTTTGCCACTCTCAAGAAATGGTGCTGAATCGCAGATCGGTACTGTAAGGAAAGTTTATTTCACGGGCACAGTCCCATCATTTGGGGACGTGATCTCCTAATGAGTTGTCTTGTGCTGAAGCCACATTGAGCGTGGAAGCCTCAGTACTTTATAAGGCGTCAGCAGGGGGGAAGCTGCTTTTGACTCTTCTCAAAATGTTCATGCTTTAAGAAGTGATGCGGTATGGCCCCACGATTGAGCTCTAAGGCGAGACCGTCCTGTGTGAAGGTTAAACCGTCAATGCTGCTGAGAACCGCTAACATTTTCACGGACTGGGACTGTGAGAGACCTACTTTTAAAAATCCCCCTGCGTTGATAGTTCTAATTGAGATGACCTTACAGTGCCATCCACGAGGGGATTAAGCAGGCGTTTGTTTTAGAGATTTCATATTGGTCAAGCTCTCTAAGGCAGATCGCTGTTTGGGTGACTAGGGCCTTGAGAATCTGGATCTTGTTGAATGAGCACACAAATGTAGAAATTTCCCGTGTGTCCCACAGTCTCCGCACCTCTCAGTGCCGGAGGGAATGTGATTGACTAGCTTCATTAATCTTTTAGCAGCTGGGTCGTAGACCACTGCTGAGTGTGCTCTGGGCTTTCAAGGGCTGCCACCTAGTTGTTGGTCTTGGGAGAGAGAAGAGGAACTGATAGCTACTGAAGGCCTACTATGAGCCTGGCGTTCAGCCTCACCTGCATTCTTGTCGCTGGTTTTAACTAAATTATAAAGCAGCATTTCACTTCATTTCAAAGACTGGCTATAACTGCTCTTCTGGCTTGACCTTTGGCCTCAATATGGAAAACCAAGATTTCCTTGTGTTCCCCAACTTAATTACCTACTTTGTTCCTGAGTTTGAATAACGAGAGGCTTGTTTTCTGAATACCTGGCTTAATATTCTCCTTAACATTCCTGATCTGTGCAGCCATTGCTTTCTTTTGCCCTTGCCCCAGCCTAGGAATCACAGGGGCTACTTGCTGACAGACATCCTTGGACACGCCCAAGAGTATGCCAGTCTGTGTCCCTCAATACCTCCCATTCCAGGCTTTTCCATTACTAAATTCTGTTCCCTCATCAGAATACCACCTTCCTGCACTACGCTGAAGCCATGAGGAATCAGGCTCTTCCCTTTCGTGATCTCCTTCGGCACTCTTGAGTTGTCTTCTGCCTAGTCTCCCTCATCCCTGAGGCTCAGCGCATCTCAGTTGGTCAAGCTGTATTTTGATCTATGCAGCTCCCAATTCAGCCAAGTCCAACTTCCTTCATTTCTCAAGAGGAGAGGAATTCCGCACCATTAGGAGCTTGCAGGTGGAGTTATGTAATGTAAAACACTATATATTATAAAAAGAAGGACCTGGTGTGTGTGTGTGTGTGTGTCCCCATGACTAATGGGTAAACTGAGGTTCCCCTTCCAGTTCAGTCACCATTCTGCCGCGTGGCCCCAGATGCATGCCACCCTTCAGGTGAATTCTTCAGAAGTGAAAGGAAGGGTAGATTCAGTGATCCTTAGGCTTCTCAACTCTCCTATGTACGAGTCTATGTGTGATGCTGGAAGTAGGCTTTCAAGAATTTCCCATGGTTAGGTGCATGAAAAAAAATCCTTAATTATTAATTCTGAGCAGGTGGGGGTTGGGGAGGCACTCCTAGTCTCCATATGGCTGGAAAATAGAACCAGTATAGAACACCATTATCTCCTCACTCTTCTCCGTTGTAAAGAAGTGGCACTAAGAACAGGGAGCCATTTTTTTTCCCACAGCCATCCTGGAGCTTAAATGACTGTCTGAAATTTTAGTTATTACTGTATCTTTTTAAAAGGTGAATGAAGAAGGCATGAGTCTGTTTATGCAGTGAGAACTAAAGATTTCAGGTTTTGCTCAAGGAAAATAGCCTTTATGCTTTCACCTCATGGTTGCTGGACAAGATGGACTTGGTGCTTGGGGACAGGAGTGAGGGGCTAGAAGCTAAAGCTTGGTGGTGATTGGTTGTGCTTACGAGGCATTCGCCGTACCCCATTGTCTCAAGGTTTGGACCTAAGTCACTTGGAAATTTAGAAAATGGCTTCTTAAAACCATTTTTTGGAGAGAACTTGGTAAGTAACAGCTTATTTAAATGAACAAGGACACATTATCATTTGGTGAAGAATCAGCTCTTAAATAAGAAAGACTGAAATTGTCCTGTCGCATTGTCTGAAGAAATAGTCTGCTATTGGTTTTAAAAGCCCAAATATTACCAGTAACACTTTGATTTCATACTTTAGTTTGTACACAATTTAGACATTATTGGAAGTTTAATCCTAATTTGCGAAATTGTTAATAATGACGTGGAGCTGGATTGTTTTGGAACTTAGAGGCTATGGCATTTGACCAAGGAGAGCACCTTGTCATCACCCAGGGTGGCAGTAGAAACTTCTGCTGTTTACTAGGACTCTCTGCCATTGGCAGGACTTGGAAGTAATGTTATTTTCATCTGTCATTAGAAATGGAAGCCACAGGAATTACTGTTGCTTCATGGGTTGTAGAAGATTTGTGCGTTGGCATTCAAGGTTCAGTGAGAGGCCAAACTGAAGTGGTTTTTGTTTGTTTCTTGCCACCAAGGAGAATCTCTTCAAAGTAGGTATGCAGTGAGCTCTTAGTTGGTACCTAACTTGACTGGGTTGACTATTGCATCAGAGAAATTAGAAGATCGCATGAGATGTAATGGCAGGTTGTCTAAAGGAGTTCAAGAGCTAGGTGGGCGCTAATAACACGAGAGGAAATGAAGCCAGAGCAGTGGTGAGCTAGAGGCGGTGGGCAGAGCCCTCAGGGAGAAAACTAGCCATAGGAGGCTGTTACAAAGAGTGTTTGTGAAGCCCCTTCCACTAGACCTTTTGGGGAGCGCCCCTGGTGATGCTCAGGGAGGAGATCTGAGAGATATTGGGAAAACAAATAGGGAATGGTACCTGCAGATGCTGGTGTGGTCTCAGGGGGCAGGGACCAGCACAGCAGCATTGCAGGAAGCATTTCAAATGCACATCCCATGGCAATGAGGGTATCAGCAGCTGGAAAGTCATCCTCCAGGGGATGTCATTAAGCATGGTGCAAGTTGTGCTTTAAAGACAGTCTTAGAAAGTGGGTTGGTCTCTATGGTGAAAACTAGATGTACCGTACTCCTTTCCCTAACCTCAAGATCTAGGAAGATGTGAGCTGTAAGACAGGTCATGAAAGACTGCTAGTTTATTTTCTGAATCTATGCATATGTTATGTACACAGTGATGAGCAAACACAGCTGGGAAGAACAGCAGATGATATTGGGACTGGAACTGTGGTGTTTATCAGACTGACATAGTAATCCTTCTTTCCCGTGAAAGTGTTCTTTTTTAAGTGACTGTTAGGATTCTGTAACTTTTATCATGTGTCAGACAAGTATTCTTTCCCACCTAACCCCTTTGCCTACCTGTCACACATTTTCATTCTCATCTCTAGCTAGATTTATTTAGAGATGAGATCCACATTCGACCTCTGATGGGAAACAAATGTGGATAGTGAATTCTCGTCCTTTTGTTCAAATAAGGATAGGTAAGTCTGTTCAGGTCTAAATGGAAAGTAAATGTGCTCAATCTCCACTGACTTGTCCAAGGCAAGCTTTGAGTTGGCTAGAGGGAGCAGGTATAAAATATCAGAGAAAAATATAAATGAAGAGCGGTAAAATGAACAACCCATTAAACCAGATTTTCCTATTTTTAAAGAAAAGCGTATGCTCTTTGGGTAGTCCTAGTAAGGACCATTTTTAGAATATCTGAAAGAAAAAATTCTTACTCTTGCCTGTCCATCAGAAGTAAATTAAGAAATTAATAAATATTAAATGAATGCCTACTATGTGTAAAGCGGGTGTGAAGATGGAGACATAGGCTAGGTAGTAGGTTTGTAAACATACATACAGTGTATACGTCTAGTGGTATATGGAGAATTCAGTGTGCACTTAATTCCCACTGAATGATAAACCCACTCAGGACAAATCAGATTGCTACATAAGATGGTGGGCTTAATGGCTTAACCAATTAAATGGTATAGTAAATTTTAGAGGGGGGAGTGAGTTGGAATTTCAGCTTGTCTTAAGACAGGATTTATCAAAGTAGAGTTATTGTAATGGGCTTGTGGGCAGTTATAAAGTAGGAATGTGGAGGGCAGAAAGCCAGGTGTGGAAGAGGCTTATGGAGGACTATTGGGGTGGAGTGAGTGGGGTTGAAGAGAGAATAAATTGAAGAATGTGGCTGTATCAAAAAGGACCTATGGGTGATTATTGGCAAATGAGCGCGGAAAGATCCTCAGTGTTTTGAATATGAAGCATTTTGATTTAAGCTTTATCTTCGGAGGAAGCCAGGAGTTTTTAAAACTGTGTCTTATGAGACCCGCTAGGGTGGGACTGGGTGTGAAGGATGCCTAGCCTGGGTTCACACCCTTTCGTTGGTCTTAGCATTGGGAAACCAGAATAGTTCTGCTTTTATGACAAATTGTTTTATATGTTCGATTTTCTTGTTTGGCTTCTTTTGGACAAAGGATGCCATGGTGAAATAGATCTCAATAAAACCAAAGGAAAAACAAAAAAATTTGTGCTAGACAAGGGGAAACCATGGACCCAATTAAAGTCATGTTTCTCAAGAGTTGGTTTGCTTGTGATCAGTCAGATGGGTGGGAATGAGGGAACGACCGGAGGCCAAGGCCAAGGAGGAAGCTTGTGGCAGCAGCTTCGATTTTTAGATACTGGATCAGGATGACCAGGATTGGGTTTGTGGGAGGGGAAAGGAAGAGGCAGATGTAAGAGGCATTGCAGAGGAATAATAATTAGAACTTGGATACAGGGGTGAGTTTACGGAAGCAGAGTTGACAATTTGGATTATGTGTCCAATGTACTTGGCTTGCCAGAATTTTTAAATTTATTTTTAAAAGATTTATTTATTTGAGAGAGAAGGAGAGAGCGAGCAAGCATGTGAGCGCACATGAGCAGGGGGAGGGGCAGAGAGAGAATCTCAAAGAGACTCCCCACTGAGCGCAGAGCCCAATGGGGCTCCATCTTTACCCTGAGATCACGACCCAACCTGAAATCAAGAGTTGGATACTTAACTGACTGAGCCACCCAGGTGCCCCGAGCTTGCCAGAATTTAGAATCCCTTCGGATGTGTAAGGAGCAGCTTCCTACTCCTCATAAACTCAAGGTCTCCTGTGACTCAGAGGCACAGCCTCCAGAAAGAAGCCTCAGAGCCCGTTTATAAATCCCTGCCCCAGGGATTCCTGTGGTCTAGCTCCTCTTGGAAAATGGTGATAGGGCTGTCAAGGGGTAGGTGTTCCTTAAAGAGTAGTTGTTGCATGGAGGACTTTTACTGCTCTCTCTGGGACATGGCTCCCTTAGGTGCTTTAGCTTCTTGCGTGAATTTTAACCTGTTCTGAGATTCCTTCCTTTTTTGCAGGTACTTCTGGGCCGTGGTGGGGGGATAAAAAGAGGTCGGGTGGGCTGGGTCTGGACCCTTCATTTTCTACCAGGGCTGCCTATTTTACCTTTTTCAGACACTGAACTTTTATTTGTGAGATAATTTATGAAACTTCATTCAATCCTAGCATTATGTAGAGAAGAGAAGGCAGGGAACAGAGAGTAAGGAGTTAGGAGAAGTTAATGAAAGAGCTGAGATGTGCTTATACACCAGTGTGTCCCAGACTTTGTGGGGGGCAGGAGTGAGAGTTACTTCAAGAGGCCTTTGGACTCACAGTCATTCAGGAAGTATCGCAAATGTTGCCTGTAGACCAAATACTTTATGCAATGACATTATTCAAATATATGTTTAAAGAACAAAAATGTATTAAAATTTCACTGAGTTACTAGAAACTTATCTTGATTCATTTTATAATCAGCCAATAGTAAACAAAATACTATCCATAGAAGGGTCCATGATTTTTTAAAAATAGAGGCCTCCTATTGGAAAAGTCAAGGAGTCCCTTTTATATGTTAAGGGACAGCATTAAATCTTTATGATTAAGTTGCTTGCTAATCAACTCCTCTACTTAAGGGATTTTAGTTATTGAAGGAAACAACAGCAAAAATCTACCAGTTTTGGGACTTTTAGGTCTGCTTCATCTAGATAATATTATTTCAGGGTATTTCACCTTGTTTTTTCCAGTATCGTTTAATTTGAAAAACACACTGGTGGTTCTTTTTTATTTTATTTATTTATTTATTTGGGAGAGGGAGAGAATCTTTTTTTTTTTAAGATTTTATTTATTTATTTATTTATTTATTTATTTAGAGAGCACACAAGCACGAGTGGGGGGGTCAGAGGCAGAGGGAGAGAGGACGAGAGAAAAGCAGACTCCCTGCCCAACAGGGAGCCCGACACCTGCTTGATCTCAGGATCCTGAGATCATGACCTGAGCTGAAATCAGGAGTCAGATGCTTCACCGACTGAGCCACTCAGGTGTCCCGCCCCGCCTCCCCCCCCCCTTTTTTTTTCTTTTTCACTCTTTGAACTTTAACCAAATTTGGAGTTTGTGGTTTTGTTGTAACATCTGTCAGATTGGAATGTTTTAAGACTGTTTTCCTGTTGTTAGTTGTGCTTGATAAGAATTAATCCTAGGCAGTCAGAAAAGGACCTCAGCCTAAAAATCAATCTATAGTGTTTAAAAGAATGAGACCAATTCAAATGTGTTGATCTGGAATCATCCTGAGATATATGGTGAAATGGGAGAAGCAGGGGGCAGAACAGTGTGTATAATATGCTACATTTGTCCAGAAAGATAGGTATACACTTCTACTTATGAAGATATGTCCAAGCATCTGACCATAGTAGTTACTTTGACGAAGAAAGTGGAGGCTGGGCCTTGGTGGTTACAAGACTTGTTGAATGTCACCTTGGTCCTCTGAGCCTTTTTGCAAATCTTGTACCTGTTTCACTCACTGTAAAGTTAGAGACTTCAGCATCAGGCTGGGACTAACTGGTTCTGGGACTCTGCCCTTCGGGGGCAGAGTGATGCTTCTCTCCTCCCTGCCAAAGGCAGTGTGCAGTGTAGAGGGGAAGGGGCCTAACTCCCAAGTACTGTACTCCTTGTTCAATCTGCTTCTACTCTGCCTGTTCATCTGGAACTCATTCTCATCTGGATAATCATGGCATGACCTCATAGGCTGTCAGGAGAATTCCAAGAGGTGATATGTATGGAGTATAACCATTAATAAAGTCTTGCTTATTCTTAGACTCTGACTTGACCACTCTGGAACCACCCACCACTCTTCTAGAAACCCCCTGTAGGACCTGCTCTTCTCTCTAGATGTTCACTCTGTCACCTTCATTCAGCAAATACTTAATGGAGAGTCTGGCCCTGTTTGATGTTCCCTTTCATTGTGCTCTCTTATGGAATGTACAGTTTATTGCTGCGTTAGTTTGGCTTGTAAGTTTCAGCAACCAAAAACCAGAACCAAAACAAAACAAACCCCAGGTGCACCCATCACCTCCAGGCAAAGTGTGAAGGGGTCAAATCACTTGCATATTCATATATGCACATCTTTACCTGTTTTATTTTACTTCTTTACCCTGAAGTTCACAAATGTGCTTTTTGTAAAGGATGAGCTCCCTGAAATTGTAAGGAAAAATATTGTGTGTATAGACATTTATGAGCTGGAGCTGTCCCTTTGAGCAGGGGCCCAACAGGGCTAAAAAACGTGTTAGTGTCTCCGAGCTTCTCCTCTCCCAGATGCCCCCAGGTTATCCCTTAGTTGCCAGGGGCTGTCTTCTGTCCTTTGGTGGCCCAGGTTTGTTTTCTGGCCAGATTCACAGACTGAGCACTTTCCCCCCAGTAACCTCTCCACCCGCTTCCCCCGTCTTCTCTTTCCTGTCATTGTATGGGATCCCAGCCTCTCTGCTGCTTGATGAACTAGGCTTAGAACCAGGGAAGGTACTGGGTAGTATGACAGATCCATCACCCCCCCCAGGATTCTGGGACTCTGAATGTGGAAGTGAGTGAAAAGTGTCACTTTCTCCTTCCAGCTCACATTTCCATTTTCGGAAGAGCAGCCTTCAGTTTCGTAATGCAGGTGGCAGAGCAGTTTCAGACATATGCATGGGGAGGAGACACATTGGGGGTCTTCTCGGAGTGCGGTTCACAGATTGTCTTAATTAAACCTCCCCTGGAAGGGAACTCATTTTGTAAATCACTCGGAGAGTTTTCTTCACTTGTCGGCGGTCATTCTGCGTGAGTGCTGGGGCAGGGTCCCAACCTAGGTTCTCTGACTCCCAGGCTCCTCTGTTCTAGAACTCACTACCGTTCTCCTGAAGTCTTCAAATCCTACCACCTAGGAATTTCCCTCGTGAACAGGGCCAACCACAGAGACTGCAGGTGGGAATTATACTAAAGTTAAAATGGAAAATTATCAGGACTTGTGACTGCACTTAGGAAAGTTACTGTTTAGAGTATAAACATTACCACAGTTTTGTTAAGTTTCAGAGGCAGAGGAGGGGGCCGGGTAGGCAGGCAAGAGAGGGAAGAAGTCGAGAGAGATGGCCCCCAGACCATGTCTGCGGCTGAGGATTGTAGATCTCTCTGAGATGTGTGACCTTCCACTGTGAATGCAGATACCTTTCAGAGTTCCATTTTTCTTTCATGTGGAAATTGCCAGCACGGGATAGATGCCTTTATTTGGAGAAATCAGTCTTGGGAAATAATTGGTTCTCTCTTCTCTTATGCCCCAGAGATGATCTTCCACAGATGAAATTAGAGGAATAAAAAAAAAAAAAAAAAAGTAAATCACAAAAAATGAGTTTGTGGTATTTTTTCCTTTTTACTGCAAAATGTTTTAGGACCTGTGGTTTAGTTCCACATATTTTGGAACTGTTGACTGATCATAAATATTTTTTATCACTATGCATACAGTAGTGACTTTCAAAAAGGAAAAGTTATGATTGTACTAGGTCATTTTTGAGTAGTGACCTAATGCTTTTATTTTAATGCTTTAAACCATAATATTAACATAGGTATTACCAGCTTTCTACTATCGAATGATAGGATCTGAGCCCGTGGGATAAAACAGTGCTTACACTAGGGGCCCTAAGATACGCGCTTTATAAGTATTCTCTCTTATCTTCATATCACCCTGGTAAGTTAGGTATTACTATCCTACTTTAGAGATTTACATCTGAAGCTTAGAGAGGTTAAGTGACTTGTCCAAGGTCAAATAGCTGATAAGTAAGTGTAAAAGCTGAGATTCCAGCCCACCAGAACATGCATGAAGTGGGCTCCTAAGTGGTTAGTATGTGTGGGTCACAGTCATTTTAGGACGTTTTGTTTTATTGGAAATTAAATTATATCTGTAACAGAGGAGATACTTAAAGAGCTTCCTACTATTTAAAATGGCCTGGTTGGTTAACTCATGGGTCATCCTGCATTGCCGATTTGACTAAAAAGCAAATCATAGACTTGTCACCTGCTTTCTGGATGAATTTATGCCATAAAGGAATATTTGAAGGAATTTAAAATAATGCTCTATCACCGTAAGAGAAAAGGGGCTTGAAGAAAGGCTAGATGGTAGGTGATTGTCACTTCATTCAGTATCGGCTGAGTGAACACCTTTGGTGAGCCAGGCACTGTGCTAGGCACTGGGTTTGAAGACTGTTGAATAAACATGGCCCCCTTCCCTCGTGGCCCTTGCGGTAGAGTGAGTAAAGTGCAGCAGGTAGGTCTGAAGGCATAAAGGGAGAGAATAAGGTGAGATCATTTTCTTACAACAGGAAACTCAATTGGGAAACACAGGAGATAAGCCTATGTGTCAGAGCCACTGCAGTGCGTTTACTCCTATAGGTTGTATGGACTCGGTATGCTGCAGTTCTTCTTTTTCTTCTTTTTTTAATAGTTATTTATTATTTATTAATTTTATTTATTTATTTATGATATGTTCGTCACCGTACAGTACGTCATTAGTTGTTGATGTAGTGTTCCATGCTTCATTGTTTGCGTATAACTCCCAGTGCTGCAGTTCTTAATCATGTGTCCTGCTGCTCATTGCCTCATAGCCCACGATGCCCTGGGTGATTCCCATAGAGGCCTGTGTATGTACAGTACTGGTGGGAATGGGCTTGGGTGAACAAGGTCTGGAAGGTAAAGGCTGCCCAGCCTGATATGGATCATAAATGCCATTACAATTTAAAGAAGAGAAAGTGATCATGGGCCCAGGAATGGTCAGGGAAAGGTCTGTGAAGGCCGGAGTGATTGAGTCAGGCTTTATAGCATTTTAGTAGGCGGATTTCATTTGTTTTATTCTCTTTCTTTGGGCTACTACTATGTGCCAAGTACAGTTTTAAGTATGGGGGATAGAGTAAACAGCAAAACAGACAAGACCACCGCTCTCCTAGAGCTCACAGTTTAGGAATGGGGGAGGAAGACAGATAATAAAGATGTTAATAAGATTATTCCACTTGGTGTTAAATGCAACGATGACAATTAAAAGTCCGTGATAGAATGATGAGGGTGCTAGTGGTGTTGGTGAGACTTTGTTTTGGATGGTTGGAAATTCATCTCTGAAGGAGGCTGTATATACTTGAATGACCCCTGAGTCTGAGAAGGAGATGGGCATGCAGCAGTCTCTGGGAAGAGGCCTGAGGTTGATGGACAAAGCCATAAAGATGAGATAATGCATTCTGTGGGTGGGGGGTGGGGAGGAACGGGGAGGAGGGGTTATCCAGCAAGGAACTCCACCCTGGAAGGGCATGGTCGGAACAGAGGCTGAAAGTGCCAAACGACAGAGGGTCTTGAGTATCCAAATGGCACAAGACTGAGGCCCATGTGTTTCTGTGCATGTATCAGGCGATGAGTAGTTAAGAGAGAGGAGGAGAACCTGGATGAGTTTGTCATGGAAGGTTAAGGAAGCCTGTGTAGCTGAGATATTGAAGTTGAGTTCATGTGACCTATGATGAGGGACCCCCAAATAACATAATGTCCCAATCACTTCCTGTTGGAAATGGAGCGTCATCCTGAAGTGTGGCATGCATGGTGCTTGGTTGACTACTTCAGATCAGGGGGTGCAGGAGGATGGTCCTACCGATGAGATGATGGAGGTTTTGACTAAGGTAAGCTCCAGTCCAGTGTCAGGCACTGTACTTATTACAGTGGTATTTTCTAAGTCAGAGATGATATATAACAGGTTCCTTTTGTGATGGTTCCCCTCGGAATACAAAACTAATTGTATTTTTATTAATGTAAAGGAGCAGTCTTTATTGCTGTAAAATGTTTATGAAAGGAAAGAGAGAAGTTAAGGTCTGATTCAATCCAGGTCGATAAAGAAGCGTGTTTAAAAAGGTTCATTTGTGGAATAACTATACGTATATTATTGACTAAAGGAAAACTTACCCCAAATGTTGATCTAATTCTCTAGCGAAATGTGTTTAGGCAGCGCAGGGATTCCTGGCGGGGACTGAGAAACTCCCTAACGGGGGGCTGCACTTAGTCTCTTTTGAGGTTGATTCGGATGTGTGCAGTCTTTACATCCTATTAAATTTTTGAAAGATAAACTGATACAAGAATGATTTGCCAAGGCTAGCAACTCTTCCTTTTAAAACCTTGGCTCAGTGTACACATTGAAGGGATGGGGGAGTAAGATAAAAGCATTATAAATATGAGGTTAACTGAATTCAAATAGAAGGTTCTCTCAAGTTATTGCATTCCTTAGAAAATAAATACATTGCGCATATGGTTAAGATTGATCAAAAAAGTATTCTGTATGCCAGTGATTACATTCCCATCTGTGATTAAGGTTTTCTGCCTGCATCTGGTTTTCACATTATATTTCTGTAACAAGAATCCTTTATGTAGCAGAGTTCACTTTCTGTATTTTCTATTAGCGGCAGCTTGAACTACTGCACGGATCGCAGATTTACACATGTGGTTTTCATTACTTCATACCATTGAGAAAAAGTAATATTTGTTTGGGAATGTATGTTTTCCACAATTTCCATGGTAATACAACATGTTGAGCCTTTTTAATAACACTCTTGTAGAACTACAAATTGTTTGAGGCGTTCTACTCTTGGTGGAGTTTAGCTTTTAAACTTTTCTCGGTATATGTTCCCCTCATCATGGTGTTTAACAAATTGGAGAGCTGAGGATCTGAACAAAGCAATTATTAGAGAGATATTTTACTCTCATTTTCAGGGGATACAGACTTTAGTGTGGAATATGTATCCCAGCTATCTGGATGTATATTTCAGAGTTCAGTCCCATTACTTTATTATTATTTTATTTTGGAAGACCATTTAATGCGTTGGATGTATAAAACACAAACTTAATACTCCAAAGTCATTGTTTTAATAAAATTTATATATTAGCTTCTGCTTCTTTTTTGGGGGGGGGGGCATTCTATTGATCGTAATACGGTATTTCATATGTAAAATAGTTAAGTGGGGAAAACCCTCATGGGTAACTTTAGGTTCGCATTATATATTATTTGAATATGTATCTCTATGCCGTGTTAACATTTAAGAATTTATAACCATGCACATTTAAAATATTTTGTCACAGTACCTTCCTGCCAACTCTTCTCCATTCACTTCAGAATATTCTGATTAAAATAGACACCAGTTAAAAAGTGAAATAGTATATTCTGCATGGGGAAGGGGAGTCATTTATAACTGAGAAATTTATCTTTCAAAGGAAGTTTATCCACATTGTAATTTTATGTGCCTCAAAACCGAGATCTTCTGCACCATTTTTATTAACAAATCTGGACGTTAGGCACTCTAGCAGCCTTGAGAAGGAAGAAATAGACTTAGACTCTAGGGGATTTGTCTGTGCTTTGCCTCTTTCATTTGTTCAGTGGAGATATTAACTATGGCCCTCACTGGCGTGATCCACTTTTATCGGTTTCTCTGATGTCTTTTGGTGGTGGTTGCTGAAGCACAAGATATTACAAAATATCATTGGATCTAAGAAAAATTTCTATTTTCTCCTTTTCCCCCATAATATTTGTTTATTCTCTATTTATAACATGTTTTTTTACCTTAGTATAGAAACATTGGAAGTAGGATTGTGTAGAAAATTACCCCTATTTCCATCGTCCAGAAGTAAAAATTTGACACCTAGATGTATTTACTTCGTCTCCCTTCCTTGCACGCCACCTCACCTCTGCTGTTTGACGATTTGCATACGTGGTGCATGTATCTATGTATTTGGTCATTTTCTTATTGAAATTTTCGCTTTATCATTTGTTAGGTCACGTGGTAAACTAAATGTTCCCAAGTTTCCGCTGATTGTCTTTAGTGAGCTTTGCTGAGCTTCAAGGCAGTTTCAACTAAGAAATGCCTAGTACTGTATTTTTCCTAAACATCATTTATTGAATTTTTACCATAAGGTGAAACAACTGACTGCATGATACAGAATCATGTGGCCTATAAAGGGCATTGATTTTTTATTTATTTTTTTTAGTAAAATCTGCTTGTTTATATACATGAGAGTATATTCACCAATTTTAATTTCTAGGGAGTACTTTGGTTTCTTAAAAAAGTAATAGCAACAGCTTTAGTAATACTTCATGAGACTGCTTTTATAAATCTTTATTCCTTTGCATTTACTGAGTTCTTCCCTTATGTGCATATGATTGTGCTTGAGTTATAGTTCATAAATTATAAGAACTAAGTAATGATACCTTTTTCTACTCATAGTAGTGATAGTAATAGTGGGTGAGTAATAGGCACTCAATAAATATTTGAGAATAGATGAATGAATGAATTCTGAAGCTGCCAACTCTAGCAGGAAAAATGAGAAAATTTGGATTGCTTTAGAGAAAAAGAGAAAGTAGAAGAAGTTTGTTGATTTGGTAAAATGATTCACCAATAATTGTTGTTACTAGCATTTTAAAAGTAGTTGACTCCATAGATTATTTGTGACTATTATCAGTTGTTTTAGACGATTTTAGCTAATAATGGCAATGTTTGAATTTCAGAATGGTGAAGCACTTATGGACACCACTTTGTTTTGAAATATAATTTAACTTGCATGTAAAATTCCGTAAAATAAACATGTAATGTTTCAAAGCATTTTCTGAAGAAAACATAATATCTGACAGATTATTTAATTTTTTATTGAACAAGGTAAAAGCTAACACATTCTTTTAAGGTATTGATGTACATATGTTTTAAACCAATTTAAAGGAAGAGGAGTTCTCAGGTTCAGAATGTGTCTAGCTTTGAGTCAGATGACTGGAGAATTAAGAGTCCTTTAGAGCATGACCTTATAGGAACTGAGAAAATGGGGATTGTCTTGGATTCTTCTAAAATTTAGAAGAGCTTGTGTCTGTTTCCTAATACAAAAAAACCAAAACTGGTCTAGTATTATCATGTAAGTGGATGGTGTGATACTTCAGACTGGTTGTGATATATGCGTTTTTTTTCCCTTTGTTGTTGTCAATAGAAAAGATTGATCTCTGGGCTGGTGAACATAATATCTGTCCCAGTCAGAAAAGGAGAGAGGAAATTAGCAGAGCGATTGGTGGAGAATGATATCTGTCAAAAGAAACACTTGGAGAGCACTGAGTTTAGTAATAGGTGACTGCCGGAAAAAAGGGAACTTTGAATATTGTCAAGGTAAGGAACAGACAAATATTTTGATTTTGCAATTTACTTACAAAAAAAGAAATTTATTCTATTTTCCCAATAAATTATAATTGTGAAGATTTTTTTCTTTTTCTTATTTCTTCTAGTGCCTGTTAATAAAGAATTTGTATTCTATATTTTTTTTTAAAAATTGTCTTTGAAGTCTTGGGGTGTGGGATTGGGTGGGGATCAATCAGCCTGTTTGTAGGAGCCCTTGTTTGATAGCTTTGGGGCTGAAGAGCTCAAATGATCAAGTACCAAATTTTTTTCCCACCCTCTTCTTGTTGCAGTACTTCTTGCCATGTTTCATAATACATCTGTTATAAGCTGAGCAATACTTGGAGTTAAAGAGTAAAAGCTATGCCATGATTTCTGTGTTTATTGTAACTTGAGATGGTGTTTTCTGAAACAGTTTGTTGACTAAAGAGGGGGAAGAAAGTGCTTTTCAATTTATTATTTCTTCTGATTGATTTGGATTTTTTTTTTTTTTAACTTTTACATGAATGTTATTTCCTAAGCAGAATTTATGGCCATGGGCACATTAAAAAAAAAAAAAAATCTAGCTTTAGGAAAACGGCAACTCTCAACTAAGTATATTATTACCATTTGGCAAGAGACTTCTTAAAGCCTGCAACATTTCAAAATTAAGGAGAACCCTGAATTATGGGTTCCAGAGAGTTGATGCCTCCTGTAGCCAGCTCAGTTTTACGTTTAGTGGGCTTGTGCAGAAGCACAGACGATTAAGGATAAATGGTGCCAGGAAAAAGTTGAGAGTTAACACAGATGTTGTGTAATACTGGTTGGCACTCGAGTGATTGGGAAGGGATGTTTGAAGTTCTTTGACTGCCTGCCTGACTATGTGGAAAAGAGGGGTAGCAAAATATTTACCATCTGTGGCCATGGTTCTGGAAATATCGCTGCTGGTGCCCACCCCACACTATCTACTCTTGCAATTCCTACAAATACTTATTGGCTTGTTCTGTATGTTTCCAAGAAGGTGTTGGCAAATGAGGGTGTTTTTGTTTTTGTTTTTGAAAGACCATAGAAAATGAAATAATTTTCCGTATAATTACAGAATCCTTTGAGGTAGCCTAAATGATAATTTAGTTTCTCTGTGTTTCTCTTCCTTTCATTCCCCCTTCTTCATTTTAGGATGATCTTTTCCAGTAATTAGTGAGAGACAGACATTCAAGAGAGAAGGCAAGGAGTTCAGTTGGATTAAGTAGTTGAGCCATCGCTTAGCTCTGTTTCTATCTTCTTATGTACTATTGGTACTAAAAGTTAGTTTTTTGTGAGCTCACATCTTGGTTGATTAGACTTCTGAAGTCTAAAAATAGAAAGAAAGGGGTCACTGTCTTAAAGGAAACTAGTAATAATAATAGTAACAACAACAGCAGCAACCACTGCTGGGGAATTTGTTCCTTTTCATTTTCCATCAGAAGAAAGCACTTGTTTTAAAAGAGGATATAGCCGCTTTTTGCCTCCTGTGTCTCTATGGGGGCTCTTAACAATATGATAAAATCACCTCAGGTGCGGATTACAAATTGCAAAGGATATCGGGTTTAAAAACTCGAACATATGTTGCAGATCCAGAGGGTCCCCGTCTTCACCCTCCCCCAGCCCTTTACAGTCATATCCTCTTTGGTCGCGTGGGCTCTGTCTGGGGCCTGCTGGCGCTGAACCAGGGCAGCATGGAAGGTCCATATTGAAAGCAAAAATGCATGACAAAGACACACATTTTAAAATGACTTAATGCATGTTATTTGTTATCCTATGCAAATCCTGACTGGATGGCATCAGGTATCAGACACATGCTGAGCTCTTCCTCTCTGTCTTTCCTATCCATGTGTGTGTGCATCCATCCTGAAAAAAATGATGGGTGTACACATACACACACAATATTTATATATATTTTATATATTTTGTAACTGTTGGGATAGCTATTGGGTTTTCTTTATTTTTTATGTGGCACTGACACTTTTTCTTCTAGTTTTTTTTCTTCCTTTTTGTAATGGTAATACGTATATAGAAGTATAGGGTTCAGATTCAAGTTGACCTAAGAAGTAGAGAAGAACAGAAATCATATACTTTAAATTTGCAAACACCTGGAATCCATTGGGTTCCTGGGGTTGTAATTTGGAGACAGGAAAAGTAAAGAACAGTATGAAGTTGAACAGTCGGGGCTCTAAGTGAGAACGGCCTGAGGTGGCGCCAGAGAGTCTGGTCTGTGTGTTGAGTTTGTGGTGGTGGTGGTAGGGGGGAGGGTCAGGAGGAGACAGATCTCCTCCTTTTGGGGCTGGGGGAGGAGGGGAGCGGGAGCGATGTGGCGGGGACAGCCACCAGCTTAGGTAGAAGCTGGTAAAGGCAAAACACTGCTATGTTCCCCCCCCCCCCG
>NW_024427107.1:38180319-38235633 GCF_017311325.1 Ursus maritimus | reverse complement strand
CCCCCCCCCCCCCGTGTTTTGAAGCATACCCAAAATCAGCATAAGGTTTGGTCCTCTAGAATGTGGTTTGAAGCCACAGTGCTTGCCTTTGTGAGGAGTGGGCGGATTGAGGACAGCTGGGAGTGCTTGCCCTTAGAAGCCACTAAGGGAAAATACTAAGAAGGGTCCAGTAGTTGTCATATTGAAAAAAATAATAATAATTAAAAAAAAGCGATCCTCATTAGCTGTCTAGAAGATGCAAGGAAGGGGAATGGCATGGGAGACAATTATGACAGAAGAAACTTCTTTTGCAGGGTGGTGTGTATTTGTGTTCATAGCATGGGGTGACATAGTGATGTAGTTCCAATTTATAGATACTGTATGGGTCTCAGGAGCTACATTTGTATTTTTAAAAAGGGTGACTTTTTTTTAAAAGTTCATTTAAATGGTGCTGTGCACCCTTCAATATTGGTTATCTTTAGATAACCAAGAAAGTTATTTTCTCAAGTAAAATTGCTGGTTTTTGAGAGCGTCTGCATTTATTTTTAGTTTTTCTTGGTCATGTTCGAGGGGTCTGATAGCATTAATGGGCTTTACCCCACATGGAGCTTTGAGCTTATTGTAACACTGCACACTGATCCCAGGTCAGTGTGATGCGTGAAATCAATTTATTTGAATCTCTTTGCCTCTATAGGAATTTGGCAGCATGCCAGTTGTTTTCATTTAATGTTCTTTGTGTTGAACACAGACAAGCAGGCATGCTTTTGTATTCCTCTCTCCTTTGGTCTCTGTCTCTTTCAGCCAATATTTTACTCTATGGATTTTGAGATGAAGGAAGAATATATTATTTATGTGATTCTAATCATTGCTTAATGTGTGTGTGTATGTGTGTGTGTTTGTATAAGTGTACCACTTTCATTTCTTTTGAGGGATATTTTTTTTATATTGCTGAGTTTTAATGGTGACTTTCTTTGTGTACAAATACAGTTTTTGAGATTTTTGAAGAAACATACCAAACCAGATCATAGGTGGTATTTACTTGCCATAATGCCCATTATCAAAACTGAAAAGAACAATATTAATTGTACAACAACAAATGTTTAATTTGTGAACTGGACTATCAAAATCATTTGTTGGGGAGCTTTTTTTTTTTTTGAATGTGCAGATTTACACTTTAATCAAGCACACAGGCTTAAAGAAAACAGGATTATTATTTGGGTATTATTTTCTTTGAATAACCCATCTTAATTAAGACACCAGTGTTTTGCACAGATTTGTTATATATGAATTTTTACGGAGTTCCTGCATTAGGTTAATTTTTTGCTTTTTAAAATTCGGAGCGGGGGGCGGGGGTCTAGTGACCAGGGAACAGCAACTGTACAGAGATATTTATTACAAATAGACTGAGACCTTTCTCTGGATGTTTTTGTAGGGAGGATTTGTTTCTGGGTCAGCTTTAGGAAGAGGTGGAGAAGGAAACGAGAGAGAGGGAGAGGAGAATGTTCTGTTGATGCCCCGGGCAGTTCTTGCGGAAGTTGATATGCAGAACCCTGGAGCCACAGCTTTAGGGTCAGGCTCATACCCAGAGCCCTGCTTCCTTGTTTAATTACCTGAAGAGCAAAACAGGCCGCCTGAGAGTGTGTGAAAACCCAGTATCTCTTGCAGCCGCCTGGCGTTCTGACATCCTGCAAGGCCAGCCCTGTCTGTCCGCCAGCGTCAGGCTGGCTCCCGCCCTGGGTTCCTTTCTTTCTGGAGGCATTGTGTGGAAGAGGGTTTGGTCAGGAATTTGAGGTTCCTGCCAGTGCTGTGTCCCTGCTCTCTCCTTCTGGACTACACTGACAGATACACTTCATTTTTTTTTTTTTTTTAATGGATTTAAAAGTCTGGCTCTTTCATTTTACACTCTGGCCTGGCTCTGAAACATTGTCTCTGTCAACGGCAGCAGATATTAACCAGTGGAGAACTGGTCTTAGTTAATGGGTTCTTGTTTTCCTAATTCCCGTTATATTGTGTTCTCCGTGGGTTGCCCTTTGAGGTCAGCCTGGGTAGTAGCCCAGTGTGGAACTAGTAGCTCAGAGGTGGTTTTGATGAGGCAGTTTTAGAACCTTAATCTGTCCACGAGAAGAGTCCGTCCTGAAGCGAAGGTGATGGAACTTTGAAGGTTGGGCTTTTTTCCTGTCCTTGGAACTGGAATACGGACTTGAGCATTTGCTGTGGGAAGAGCCACACCCTTTGATGAAGCTGGGGGTGGCGAGGAATAATATTTGGACAGCGATGTGTGGCCAATTTGAGGATAGCATAGGATAAATATTCTTCAGAATGCTTGGAGACTGAGCCATTCGGGAGATCCCCAGAGTATAACAAGATGTTATCTTACCAAGAGGAAATCCAGCAGGTTCTTTATCCACGGTGCGGGCTGATGAAATGTCCGCACGGTGGGTGGGTGGGGGAGCAAAGGTGGTGGTGGCGGTGGGGTTTCCTGCAGAAGGGAGGGGAAAGTGTGACTGCATGTGCAGTGATTCGGTTTTTCCAACTACTTCATGTGGATTCTGTCATGCAGACTTAAGGGCATTTACCCCGCGGATGCACATATGTGCGTGCCATTAATGTTGATGGGAGCTATGGGTAGATAAAGAGAGCAGCGCGTACCTTGGCTTTGCGCACCTGCACAGCTCCAGCGAATTGATTCCGTGCTTTGCAAAGAGGAAAGGAATTGGCCTTTGTAGGCAAGAGTTTGGTAGGGATGATTCTAAAAACTTCCTTTTGGTATTTATGGCGGTAATGGCACTATTTTATGTATTTCTATTCCACGCCAGTGAAAAGTATGTGCTCATTTAAATAATTGGATTAGCCCAGTGCATCTTGTGAGGGAGCTGGCATCACCGTGGTCTGTTAGGCACCAGCATGAACAGCTCTGCCGGAAGTGTTCTGTGTATCTTCGGGCATGTGCGTGTTTATTTATGTATCAGCCTGGCGCGTTTCTTTCAGAGTATTTCTCTTTTCAACATCAATATAAATAGGAAAAAAGAAAATATATAAATATATTTTAAGCCGCAGTCGGCGTTCTTCACTGGTGTCCCCCTCCACGTGACAGACATGGGGTACCCCGCTTTCAAGCTCTAACTTTTTGGTAGTTCTGCCCCACTGGGGCTTTCTTGAATACAGGTAACATTAGTGCCATGTGTAGCATTCAGCCTTGGTAGCAGAAGGTGTATAATGTGAGAAAAGCTTGGAGGACTCTGAAAAGTGAACGGAGAAAGTTGTGGTTTGCAGGTGGTGTCAGGAATTACAGAAGAAAATGTGAACAAGAAAGCTGGGTTGGTGCCTTGCACTGAGTGTGCCCAGTAAGTGTGGAGTGAAATGGCAAGAAAAAAAGTAGATCTGGGGAAAATGAAAATGGGAAGAGGTGAATACCTCTAGAAAAAAGAAGGGAAAAAACCATATTCTATTAGAAACTGTGGGCTGTGTCAGGAGTGAAAACAAGACGTTGTGATACAATGGATAAAAAAGTCACAGTATGCCAAAATTTTAATAAGATTTCGGTGTCTACAATTAAGAATACACTTAATAAAAAGAGTGAGAAGTTAAATTTCCATACAGAGTAAAGGAATTGAGCTGAGGTTTATAGGTTTTAACCACGATTCAGTGTATTTAGGAACAGACAGCATAAATTCTGTTCTGCGTGGTCCTGTGTGGAGAAGGGGCATGCGTGATGAAAGCCAGTAGGGTCAGAGCAAAACGTCGATTCAAAAATTTACCTTGGTGAAAAAGCAGATATACTGTGCTGGGTATTATTTGAACAAATAAAGCGGTTTTGGAATGAAAATTTGTAATGGAATCCATGGTAGCTGAAAATCGTTTTTGAGTGCATTTGACTTTGTTTACAAATGTGGCAAATTGGTGCGTGTGCATAGATTTTGATAATTTGAATGTGGAGAGAGAGAAGTGGAGAGTTTGTTAGAGGTTAAAAAAAAAAAAGTCCTGTGAAAAAAGAACATGAAAAAATTCTGGGACCTTTTTTTTTTTATTGCTGTGTATTTGCTCCACCTGGTGGATTTTGTTGAAAGTGTTTTAATCCATGTTAATGAAAAGGATACCCTTTATAGTTTATAGGAAGATGAATCTTTTGTTTTATTTTTGTTGTGTAAAATGGTTTAATTCCTGCCTGGGTCAAAACACTTATCTGTCTTTTGTTCAGTTCTTTCAGTGCATTGAAAGTAATAGTTATTGTTTTTTTTTTTCTGGTTCAAAATGTAATATATGCTCATTTTAGGAGATTTGGAAAACAGAAAAATTTAAAAAGGAAAATAAACATGATTTGTAATTTCACCATCCAGAATCATTGCATTGTTTTTAAGAATAGATGTTATCAGAAGAGAAGCAATTTGCATTTACATTTATCTAAAGATATGTGGAGTTGTTAAATATTATGCCAAAGTATGATGATGATGTGATTATAATTATTTTTGGACAAATGCTGCCCTTAGAATTCCCAGGCCCCCAAAAAGTCAGTGTTTAGCAGGGAGTGCTTTTATTAAGCTGCACGTCCACAGAAGGCAAAGGTAGTAGAGATTCAGGGTGCCTCGTGAATTTGTAGGGCTGCTCATAGGGGTGGTGAGATCTGTTGTTCCCTGGGCTTACACAGATTGCTTTCTTTGGAAATCTTAAGGATTCAGTTGTGCTTTGATCATCTTATTGTTTTCCTTAGGTTATTCTTTTTTTCTCCTTTAGACTCTAACAGCTCTGTAACAGAAGGTGAAGTTTTGAAAACAGTGTCTCCATATGCAAGGGATTTGGAGACCTTTTTATTGTCTTTAAAATTGTCATTCATAGTCCTCATTAGCATTTATTGTTGCAAGCGTACAAGCAGAAAATGTGAAATTGGTATGTCATGAATAGCCCCACAGAGCTCTCGAGCCCTCCGATTTTGCCTGCAGTGTGGTGTGGGCTGGGCTTTGAGGGAAAGCTGTCCAGATGGCTGCCTGCACAGAGCAGAGCTGCAGGTTTTTGTCTCGGTGCTGAGAGGAGGGAAAGTTCATTGGAGCATACGCCATAACCCTTGCGTTTTAACAAAACTAACTCGCCATTAGTCAGGATGGGGAGGTGGTGACATTGAAACAAAGGTTTTCCATATAGTGTTACAGTCCTTGTCAAATGGATAAGGGGTAAGGGATGGGTAGTTAGGGTGTCTTCTCTGTTAGCTGAGTGATTCTGGTAGTTATAAAAAAAATTGGAGGAAAGTATAAATGGTAACCTATTTGCAGATTTGCATGCAAGTGTGTACTTTCTAAGATTGATGGCTTTTATATGAAAATGCTGCTATTTGAAAAGGCAGAGTTAATATAGCTAGTGTTCAGCCTTGTGGGTTACTAAGGAAGTGTTTTTCTTCAAAAATTTTAAAAATAATTTAACCCCTTGCTGGTGCCTATGGAGTAATTTGTATTTAACGATATTAGTTAGGTTTGAAGTTCGCATTTCAATAATAGAGCATTCAGTCAGTGCAAGTGCTGAGTCTATGGTAGCATTTCAGCCTGTTTTTGAATATTTGGCATCAAAAGTCAAAAGTTGTTGGTAGAAAAGAATGACAATATATTGTGATGTTTTAAAGGCATTGGCCCTGTCAGAAACAATTTATAATGATTACAAATATAAACTTTATTTCTAGCAAGTGATGTTTTATCTTAAACAGATTTCAGTTTGCAGAAACACACATACATGTGCCCCACACACTTCAGTTACTAATACATATCTTCTCATTCCTCTGTAGAGAATACTTTACCTCACCCAGAGTTAAGAATGAAATACATTGGGGCAACCCTCTCGGGTCCCCTCCCTCCTCAGGAACTTTGTACTATCACTCTGCTATCGCTCAAAAAAACCTTGCTTTGCATCCCACCAAGAAAGAAAGAAAGAAAGAAAGAGAGGGAGGGAGGGAGGAAGGAAGGAAGGAAGGAAGGAAGGAAAAAGAAAAAAAGGCATCAAATACATTGCTTGAAAAATTGGAATGATATAGGTAATATTTTATTCTATAGACATCGAAGATGGGGGAAAAAGCCCCATAGAAACTGTTTGGCTTATCAGTTTAGGAAATCACTATTATTTAAAAATACATTATGATCGGAATGTTCAAATTACAGTTTTAGTGCACATTGTTAACTCACTCGAACTGATGGAGATAACAAAAATCAAAGTGACCCGAGTCCTTGAGTTTGACATGTCATGGGTGAAGGAAAGGGGTCATGACTTCTAGTTCTCGACCTGCCACTTGCCCTAGTAGATAAGGATTTCTCGACAGACCATGCAGCGTGTTCTCTATGGGACACTGTGTTGTATGGTGCTTTGCTGTCTGCTTGCAAATGATTCAAGCAGTGAAGCTTTTCTGCTTCTGTGATGTCTGTTATAATCACCTATTAAGACAAGCCTCCTCTATCCAGCATGCTTTCTTTTGCTTGATTCCATCTTACTGCTAGCACTTAGGCCCTCTTGGACAGCCCTAAATAACCCTTTGACCCCATGATGTTTGTACACCCTTCAGATTCTTAAGATGGTAGTCATGTCCCCTGTTCCTTTGTCATTTAAGTAAAGTTCTTGCGAGCTCCTCTGTGGGCTGGCTGGGAGCTGAGGCGCAAATGCTTGCCAGTCATTTCCCCAAAAGGAAATATTTGAGGGAAATAGCGTGAATGTAGCTGGCTGTTTACAACAGACGTTTATATAAAGGAGTTAAAGTGACAGCTAAGCTCTTACCTTTATGCAATACTTCAGTGAACTTTTTAACTTAATTTTTTTTTTCCTACTCCACTCATTTCTTTGTCATTGGCTGCATCTTATGTTGTAGCCCAAGTAAAACACAAACCAGTTGTTTCTCTGGCAGACAAAGTATAATTGGATTTACCTTTGTCAGAAGACAATCTATGGCTTTTACTTAATACCGTTTCACATGTCTTTCAGTGGCAGAAACAAATTAATGTACATTTTTATTAGGTGTTGTATCTATTTAATTGACTGTCAAAGTGATGAGAAGTTAGGAAATCATCCAAAAGAGTGGTCCATCTCCCGTAGCCCAACAGCTCACACATTAGGTAGGTTTGCACTGTCAGTGGGATGCCTTTAGAAAACACTAATAGCTTCCAGCTGGGTGGAAAATCAAAACCTTTGGGGTCTGACAAAACTAGCAGATTTGAATTTGAAAGCAGAGCTAATGCCTCCATTTTATTTTTTACCACTCGCCCATAAAACATTATTTTCCAATATGTCAGCCTCATTTGGTGGCCAGTGGTCTGAAATTGAAAGGGGAACAAGCAAGCGGAGAAATCTGGACATTAGTGAGTCCGCCCTTTCAAGCTGGTGCGCCACTTTGTGGAAGGGTCTCCCCTAAGAGCAGGGGGGTCTTAATGACCATTCATCAATGCTCGTTGGCTGATCATTGAGTGCCTTCTCATTCAGTTTATCAAGTCTTGCACATAAAAAGTCAGAATAAGCCTTATTCAGCTTTGTTAAAGCCAACTAGGAGTAAAATGCTCCATTTGAACCCATTTTACCCTTGTATTTTCACTTTGTTAATGCAGCCCTGCTTAAATGAGTGCCTTTATTGGGTCGGTTAGAATATCTGAAACTATTAATTCTCTTGTATTGAATAGCTGGTGGCAGGCCAGAGCAGATGGGGTAGGAAAGTATTTGGTTGGGTGTATTGCTTTCAATTAGGATCAATGAGGTTTCAGCTCCTTTGAATTAACTCACTTAATACCCACTGTGTGAAGTCACACTGTATCACAACAGCCGGCTAGGAGCCCAGAGGAACGTTGAGAAGACCTGTGGAAAAGCTTTAACTGGCATTCGCCCTTCACCGGTGTAGAGAGCTTTCATTAACTGCAGACGATTTCAGTAGACTGATAGTCCCTATTGGTTAAGTCAGGCTTGAACAAAGGAAAAAATCTGTAGGACAGGGCTGGTCTGTTTTGGAAATAAGTGAAAAATACCTGGGAGGAAGGCAGTACCATAATGCCCTTCTAGTGAAGGACCCAACTTTATTGTCAAAAACCAATTTGTGTATTTCAGGGGGAGCCTGGCGTTAAGTCATTGACTAAATTTCCCAATTCAGAAAGTGATTAGATGAGTCAAAAAAAATCGCCTTAAAAAAGCTCTGTGTTCTTAATTAAAAGACATACATTAACTGACATGGCTCTCCTGAGGAAGTATTTAATTGGTCAGCACGGTAGTCTCTGTTGTTCTGAATATATTTTAAGTATTTTTTTAAGTTTATTTATTTTTTTTAGTAGTCTCTGTACCCAACGTGGGGCTCGAGCTCATGACCCTGCTGTCAAGAGTCACGTGCTCTTCCGAGGGAACTAGCCAGGCGCCCCTACCTTCAGTTTTAAAAGTATGTTTCCTCACGGTGATGCAGGGCAGTGTTTTTGTACTGGAGAAAACTTTTGCAGTACGTATTAAGTACATATTCTTTTCTTCCCCTCTTCTCCTACATGAATGCATTCATCATGTTATTGATTGTCTATTTTTATTATACAATTTGGATGTTAGAGATCTTGGCTCCTTGAGCTCTTTCTTTTTTTTTTTTTCCTTTTATTAAAGGGAAAGTTATTTCTGTCTAAGTAACTGTATAGAACTACGTATCCGGGTCTCCCTGTTTGGGGAGAACTGCCAAATGGGGTTGCTGCTTTGCTTGCCTCCGTGGATGAAAGCAGAAGAGGAGGGGACTGGTTGCTTGAGGAAAATGCTGGACTCATCTCAGATGCACACACATGCAGTTAGACCCTTTCTGCAGGCAGACTTCTAGGTGAGAATCTCCAGGGATCTGGGTTTTGTTGACGTGGATCAATTTAAAGTGGCAATTACTGTAGTCAGAGAACAGCTTAAAAAGCTTTTTTACACATAGAAAAGATACATAATCACACAGCATATGGAAGTTCAGTGTTCTGAGCAGTGGTGTAGGGACTTGCAGTGTACCAATATTAAGACCCGGTTTTAAACCTGGATATCATCCAGTTTTCTAAAAGTGTCTTGCATTTTTGTTATATGATTTTCTATCTCAGAAGTGATTCACCGTGCATATTGATGAAAGTTGGGTCTCCCACTGTGAAAATGTTTTCTTCCTAACGCAGGTATAGTATTAAAAAAAATCAGCGACATGTAGCATTGAGTGGCTTTAAAAAAAAGAAATAACTCTCTTTGAAAATGAACATCCACAGACTCAGGATGCTGGGTTCCATAAAGGCCCTTATAGCAGGACTTAATTGATTATCACACTCGTGCCTGCTCTAAAGCTTTCTGTCATAAGAATGTTTGAGCTGGGTGCTTAACTGTACTGAAATCCATTACACAGAACCTCATTACAAGTGACATCTAACTAAGATGAACAAAAAGATTTGGCCTCATAAATAGGCTGCAGTATACTATTAGTGACAGAACAGAGTAATCATTATGAATTGTAGTCTTTTTACAAGTTGTCTCTGACAGTGATGGATTTTTGAGGGGTTCACTGGATGAAGCCGTGCTTCTTGGGTGCAGGATTTAGGGGCTGTAGACATTCGTATTGATTGACGCTGTTTACCAAAGATGATTTATTTTTAGTCTGTGCAGGGTGTTTGCATGCATGTGGATGGACTTCGAAACAGGTTGTGTGTACTCTTGGGAAGAAGAGGTGTAGGAAGGGTGAGTAGGTAGAAATCACAGTCACTGCCTCTGTTTTTCAGATGGGTTTTTAAGATTTCTTTGAGGCAGCAAGTAGGGGGAAAAAATCAATCCGACAAGGGCTAAAAGCATATGGACAGTGTGGAATAAGCAGAGGACGTGTTGAAGACCGTGAAGGGATCGCAAGAGTTAAAGGGGACGCTCTCGTCTGTCATATGCACGGAGCTTGCGGGCTGGGCAGAGTAGAATTGTTGCTGTGTTTACAGTGGCTTGACCAGACATTGGAAAGGTAGAGCCTGAGGAATCCGTCTCATCGTGTGCCCTGTCGTTCAAACAAATACACACAGACCTTGGGAAAGATTTGCAAGTGTTAAAATGAAGAAGAGCTTTAGAGGCGAACAGTATTTTCCTTCTGCCTGGCATTTTGTGTGTTTGGAAAAGGCATACAAGGCTGGCAGGCGTGTGTTTCTCCTATGAGGCAAGGATGTTTTACAAAGGACTAAAGAGGGACCGCTGAGAGGAAAATAGCCAGCTTTAGATAAAGCACTGTAACAAAGGCTTGTAGTTTTATATATCATGGTGTCCATTAAAGCTTATGGGGAAGAGTCCATTGAACCTGGCTGGGTATGTGTTATTCATGGGAAGGATAAACATTTAAGGGTGTGCAAAAAATCAGAAATCAGGAGGATGTGATTGTTCAGCTTTTGAAAAGGCTTTACAGTGAAGATTTTGTTTTCATCTCCCATGGATCTCTACGCAAGGTAGACGAGAGTAAGCTGAAAATGTTTGGAGCATATCAACGCAGGGATCCCAGGGGGTTAAAAGCACTCTAGTAAAATAAAAGTGGTCTGCTTCTGCTTCTAAAAAGTGTTCTATTTTACACAGACTACTGAGAAGCTGACAAAGGGAATGATTCGGATACTTTGTTCAGTAGGATAAACTGGCATAAAATTCGAAGTCTTAAAAAAATGTTTTTATACTGTTTTGGATTTCCAGTTCAATAAACAAGCTTTGAGATTGGTGCCTACGTTTGTTTTTTAATAGAGTTTCCAATTATGCCTGTTAACAGGAGAAGATGGGAGGGAAGTGTTTCATTGTGAGCCGTGGTAGGGGGCCAGTCTACTTTCCATTCTTTTGGCAAAATAAGGGTTAACTTGTAACGGGATGGGGGTGGTGGTGAATGAATTATTCAGCATTTAGCTTATCATTCCGCATTTTACTTTCTCTTCTTTGGTGCTCTGGAACTTGCCCAGAGAGGTAGAGTGGGTAAGGGGAGGTAAGGGTTGTGATACTTTGTACACACATCCCTGTCATTGTTCTGCCTGAGGAGACAGGGCTGGGTTCAAGGCCACATGTGCTCCTGTCATCATCCACATTTCTGCTCCAAGTGCAATCCGGAGTGTCAGCTCTCCATCTGTCTCAGCCTGGCAGGCGCACGCGCCCAGCACCCTGCCTCGGGCTATGCCGCCCCAGCCCCTTCTGACGGCCCTCCTCTCTCTGCCGGCGCTCATTCCAGAACAGGAGGCATGAGCCCCGATCGCGCTGGATTTTAGGAGAGAGTCACTTTCCGTGTGGACGCTGGATTCAAGGATGCCTGGTGAGTGAGCCCTGCTCTGCTTTCTCTCTCTGATTCTGAAATGAAGAAAGCTTACTTTTTATTAGGCACGGAAAATATCTCCTGCCCCACGCCAGACTGTATTTTGCATGGGCAGGCAGAGGCTGGGGGTGACAGAGGTGAGGAGTGGAAGGTGGTGTAAAGAGAGCCACCAAGATCTAGAGATAGGGGTACAGGGTGTGGAGGCTTTGCCCTGAGAATTTGGGAGGTGTGTTTTAAAGGCGGAGGGGACAGTACAGCCATGTATGTTTGCCAGAGCAATTTACTTGAGGGGTTTAGCTCAAGTAAGAAATACTGTTTCTGTTATGGATTTTGTGACTGTCATCTGTACCTTGTATCCTGGAAATTTCATGTGCGGAGGGAGTTTTCAGATTATGGCAGAATCCTGGGAGAAGGTCTCTTTAAAAAGCTGTTTATGTCAGAGAAAGTGAAGGAAGCTTTGGAACTATAAATAATTTCAGTCTTGCCCTTAATCAACAGTCCTTAGATGTCATCGGGCAAATGATTGAAATCGGTTAATTAAAAATAAAAGGTCTGCTGGATTCCTGAAGCTGTTGTGGTCCTGGAAATTGAGTGTGTGTCAGTTTCCTCTGAAACATGTTATCTTTGGAGCCTAGAGTGTCTCTGTGATGGTTGCCAGTGAAGTCTCTGCTTATGAAGAGAGAAGGCTGGGAGAAGCCTGGTGGAGAAAGGGGGTGCTTCTGCTATTCTCAAGAACTGTCTGGATTGCCCTGTGCCTACTTTGAGCAGCCTATCTCCAGATAAAAAAGACGGGGCAGATAGAGATCCTCCAGCTGGCTGATGTGTGCAGATTATTTGGGTAGGACAGACAGAAGAGGCTGTGCTTGGTCACAGAGCTGGTTCACCTCACAGATGGTGTTTTGAAACATTATCTGCCAGTTTTCTGCAACCACAGTTGTGTGTAGGTATTGCCAGTTGTTTGACGAATGTTTTTCCCTTTAGGATGTGTCTTGTAGTCCTCATCATTATTGATATATGTGCAGAAAGGATGCGTTTGTGACAGAACTGCACTTTTTCACTAGTTCAGTAGACAAGGAATGTATGTGGCTGAAATATGGGGAAAATCAATTTGCAGAAAGACAATGACTGAGGTCTTTGAAAGGTCATTTTAACTCTTTAAGCTCTCATCTTGATTTATATGCACCACGCAACTGAAGACGTCATGTGTGTTGGGTATGCGATAGGCAATCAGTATGAAAAAAAGCTTGTGGTTTGTTTTTTTTTTTTAAATTTTATTTTGCCAGAGTATTGTAGCACCGTTTCATCTGATTTTTATGTCCTACCTCGAATCTTCTTTGTTTTTATGTTCTCACTGAATGTATGTCGAATGATCTGATTTATCAGCATTGTGAAGCATCTGTATTCTGTTTTGGTTAAAGCTCCGTAAGAGCCCAAGGCCATTTGTGAATGATCGTGGGTGAAAGAGATTAGTCAGGACCCTTGCTACCCCTTACTGCTTACATGATTTTAAAGTCCTCTTCAAAGCAGCCTTATTGCGACTACGTTGCACTACAAAGTTTTAGAATCATTGATAAGTTTGTTTTAGTGTTAAGTCGTTAATATCTGACTGGTTCTAAGGCAGTAGCCTGAAGTGTGGCAGTGTTTCTCACTCTCTCTCTCTCTCATCAACTGTGTTAGAAAACCTTGTACTTGGATGCAGAGAATATATTAACAGCTGTGACTGTGAGCGTGCGCCAGAATGGCGATACTTGAGCAGATCTGACACTTGGCTATTTTTGACACCCATCTGCACTTTTTAAACTCTCCTATCGGATGGACTGCCTCTGAATATGTTTTTAGCATATTTTAGTCCATACATATGTACTTATATTAATGGACAATTTTAACCATCTGGGACAGATTTTATGTTTTTAAATAAGACATTATGTGTAGTAGATTGAAAGGATGTGTTTCGGGTAATCTGATATTGTCACTGTTTTTTCTTTTTTCTTTGACTACATATTTATCAACATTTAATATTACTGTTACGATTACTATTATTAGTACTCTTTGGTAGGTCAGTTGTCAGAACTGGGTGTCTCAAACTTGATGTAACAATTCTCAGGTCTGGGACCTTTTTCATAAAAATGGGGATCCCTGGAAACAGATGTGCACAGACTGAACTTATTCAAAGACATACCAATCTGTGGGGGTGGGTAGGTAAAAAAGTCTTAGTTTAAGGGTTTCTAGAACTATTTTCGTTAAAAAAAACACACTTTAGCTGTTGATAGCATACTGTTACAAAATGAGCTATAAAAAGTCAAAGGAGACCACGCATGCTTTAAAGAAATAGATTAAACTACTTTTATGATTTAACTTAATATAAGGAAATATCATTTCACTGCCTGTCACTTTGTAACAACTAGATCCTTGTGTTTAAGAAAAGGAAAATGTTTTCTCCTGAGATGGCTGGGAGACCTCGGGCATTATATTGTTTCGGGAGGAGATGACTCCAAGCTTTCTGAAACACTTATATTTTTATCAATCTTTGTATAATATTATCAAAGAACATATGTTGACCTACAAAATGCTTTCAGGACTGTTTCCTTAAAAGGACAATAAGTGAGCAGAGTCAGTGTAGCCCAGAAATAGTGCTGTTCTTTCAGAAGATGGCTAGTATTAGGTCAGACCACCCTTTCTCAATGGTCCTGCTCTCCAGATGTGCCTGGAACTTTTTTTTAAGTTCAAGTTTCCAAAAAAAAAAAGGTTTGTTTTCAAAATCTGGTTTTACTTAAGACATCTCCATCCTGGAGTGCATTTCATAAATTGCCCACATATTTTTCTTAGCAGAGAACTTAACTGGCTGTAATTTTTAACACATGGCCACATCATGTGATATTTTCAAAACACTTACACATAGCTTTAAGAAGGTCCCTGCAGAAATGATCCATCCTCTCACAGCCGGCCCGTTTTTTAACAGCATATCTGCATTTTCCATTTAGTAGAGCTATATATTATTAGCTTACATTTTTGGGTAGTAAAACAGTGCATTGCTGATCGTAAAACATGGACTTTATTATCTGCTGAAAATTGGTTTGGCATTTATAGCCACTGTGTACTAGACTGTTTTTCTGTTTTTAACATCAGTGCTTGCAAGCGATGATTTGTGTAAAAAACAGAAATGAAATTGCCATGGACAGACAACTGTGAGTGTCCCCAGTAACTGAACATTTGGATAATGCACCTGGTTATTTTTTTTTTGAATAGATTAATCTATAAATGCTATTATGCAAGAACAAAAAAACACAACAGTCCATCCACTGTCACTCAGTTTTACCTTGTGAACTGGTTTGCCATTGTGTTGGGCTAACTCTTTGCTGTATCAAACAAGCCTCCTGCCAGCTATGAAAAGAAAACCACGTAAACTGCAAATATCCAGTTGTAAATGTAGATTGTGCAGACATGACTTCTTTGTAGCAGGCACTTAGAAGTTCCAGCTTGTCTTCAAGCCCTGGTCCACCTCCTTTCTCTTTTTCAATTATTTTCTGTTAGTATTTTTGAGTCCTTGACCTTTTAGTTCTATGTATTTTAAATAGTACTTGGAAACTTTTACAAGGCATCTTCCTGTGTAGTTAAGGGTCTATTGAAAAAGATAAGTGTTTAATTTTTGGGGTGGTGGTGGTGATCACTGCTGACGACTTCATAAAACAACTAGTTTATTTTTATTTCTTAGGGTACACATTTGCTTCGTGGGCCTTACATAGTCTAGAAGTGTTCATTAGCTGTCTCTTCACTACACTGATATTTGATGTCTGCAAAGAAGATTCTGTAATGTAATTATAATATTCTGAACAGCCTTATGTCTGAATCATCAGAGGAACAAATATCTTTAAGAGCTGGAGGGTTGATCTTGCAAGTGCTTTCAATTTACAGATGTTGAAACTGAGGCTCATAGAGGTCAAGCATCTTGCTTAGGTGTTTATTAAAGTAAGACGATTCTCCAGTCCACCCTCTTTGCCAGGCCGCTTCTAAATCTCATAGACACATTTAATCACGTTACCATGTCAATGTCAGTCTTATTTCATTGTCTTTCCTTTTCCACCCTGGATGACTCTTACTGTATGCTTTCTCCCCTCTTACTCCAGGACTGCAGAGCTACGTGGGAAGAAGATTCTCTTAACAGTAATCACTTGACCTGTGGCAAAAGTATGCCATCCAATTTATCTTCTAATTGTTTGGAAATGAGAGAGCCTCAGCGTGGTTAATTACTAGAGTACTAAGCAGCTTGAGTAATGCAAGGCCATGGCAATGGAAAGGTCACTGTAGTAAGGAAATTCAGGTGGTAGACATTGGTAGCTTGCTGCAGATGGGCCAGGGACAAGATGACTAGGATCCAGTCCCTCCAGGCCCTCAAGGAGTTTTGAGTTCTGGTGCTCCAGGTAGAGAAGTAAATAGTGATTACGATATAGAGTAATAAGAGCCTGGAGACCGGAGACGGGCACAGGAACCCAGAGGCAAGGGAGGACCTAAATGGATTAGGACTCAAGGCCAAAGGGGAAGGGTGGGCAATGGGCCAATCTAATGCTTATTAGAAACCCTTGCCTGCCTTATGCTTGCCTCAGATCGGACCTTCGTTAATGTAACTTAACATTTTTTAGTTTGTTGTTCTTATACTGTGGACAGGACATTCATTTTTGTTTATTAAATTTTAATTCCTATGTGTGTGAGAGTGGGTATAGTATTTCTCGAAAGCGATTTCTTTGTGTACAGTTGCGGTTCTTGGGTAGCTAACTGTATCTAGCGGAATAAGTCATTAACTTAAATGACTCATAACTTGAGAACAATAGGATTTCACACCTGACCAAGAAGCAGGTTTATCTGGCTGGCTTTCTCAAACAGCTGTTTGCATTAATTAATATTAATGTAAATGTACTTTCTGAGAATGTCTAGCTTAATTATGTTTTTCAACCCATAGAGTTCCAATCAAAGGAATCAGGAAATCCTCTTAATCTCAAAGGGAATATATAACTCCCATCTCCGAATGGAATAAATCTCTGATGCTATAGTAAGAATGGCCTATTATTGAAAGCCTGCACATGCCAGGCCCCGGGCTAGGCACTTTCTAGACTTCCTACCTCTCACTACCATTCTGCAAATGGGTTCTGTGGCCACATGATCTATTTGAAACCAGAAGATCAGGTAAATTAAGCTTTTTGCCCAAGGACACATAGATATAGTTAAATGGCAGGGAAGGATTCTCTGGTTCGTCTGATTTTGGGGTTCCTTTTTCTTTTCTTTTTGAGGAGGGGTGAGGATGTTGTGGCTTGAAGAAGAGGATATTTTGTAGCGCAAACTCGATGGAAACATTTAAAGGGGAATGTTTGAATTTGAAGTAGAGTTGTTCTTTTTGCTAAAAAATAAAAATGGAAAAGCGTTACCCTTAATCATCAAGAATGATCTTGGATAAAACAGGTTAGGATGCCAGTTGCTTCTCTGTGTATGCCTACTCCCCTTGAAAGAGTGCAGTGAGAGTAAGAGGCATCAGGGGGCTAATGTCATTATTTTGAAAAGTCTAATAGAAATCATAGATTTATTCCCTGTCAAAGCTGTATGGGCTAACTAAAACAGCACCTTTTTTAGGCTTTGGGAATGTGGTAATCCTGGCTATCTTCTGTTGATCGCAACCTCAGATAGATGATTTTCCAGTGTTTCGGATAAGTAGAAAATTGGAAAGTAAATGATATAGTCAGCACATTGGCAAACCAAATTGCTTTGTTCACCAACATTGTCTGGTTTAAAAAAAAAAAAAAAAGATCTCTTGTTAGCAAGACTGTTGGGTACCCATGATTCTGCCCCAGATAGGTTCTGGGCATGCAGACACAGGGATTCCAGAAGACAAGGATATTGTAGGAAAGCAGATACCTTTCTTCATCATGCCCCTCCCTCTCTAAAAAGAAGCAGTTGATTTAAAAAATTGTGGGATGCTTTCTCTAGAAGCTTTCATTTCTACTTCCCACATTTCTTTTTTTAAAGGCTGAGCGATAAGTGTAGTCTGTGAAAGGACTCGCTTTATTAGAGGGATTCTTTTAATTCTGTGTGGTTTATTAACATCATACAGTGTACTTGCTGCTCATACAAGAATATCATTTTGAAAAGTACCGATGAGAACATGATACTGTGAAGAGTTTGGCCTTAAGAGCTATGTAATTAGATGGGGCAGAAATGCTCTTTAGCAAGAAGGCATATTACAGGGTATCTTTATTATGTGTTTACAGCTTTAACAAGAGTCTTAAAGAGTTTGTCAAAATAAACAGACCACTCTTAATAATCTGGGTTGATTTTGATGGCGTGTGTAGTTATTTGGAACTTTGAGGACAGTTGCTGTGCTTCTGAGCGTATCATTATTTTACACTTGAACCTGGCATGATTTAACTTCACTGCCTTCCTCTGGACTTGTTGTTGGCTTTAACGATTGCCGGGTTATTGGGAGGAAAAGACATAATAAAATTTGAGGGTCCTGTGGTAACGATTTATTCTCGAATAAATCTATATTCTCGAATTTGGAATGCTTAACATGTGTCCTGACAAGGGTATGACTGGAATGAGGAAGGGCCTAGATTCTGACACTTTCTGGGGGAGATAGGCATTGTTTCCTCTTTATTATGGTTATATCTGGACCTGTCTACTCCGCACTTACGGGAACGCTTCATTTGAAAGGCCTGTTAACATTTATTTTCTTCCTTTCTGCTCTAGCATTAGTTGTCTTTGTATAGCCTACAGACAGGAAAATATTAAAGGAATGGAAATGAAAATTTGAGTTCTTAGAAAGCACCTTCTTTTCTTCTAGACTTCCCAGGATATTCCTAATCATGGGTTTATACAGTACGGAGTGATAGAAATCGAGGCAAAACCCAACTTCTCAATTACCCAGGCACACTCTTCTGCACCAGTGTTTGCTTGCTGAGAACGAAGTGGCCCCCCAAAAATGACTAAATGTGGATGTAACCAGGCTTTCAGAACTTTTTCTGTTTTCTACAATTTAGGAGTCTCTCTGAAGAACTTTGTTGAAAGGAAGAGTCTACCCATTGTTATTATTTAGCTATTTGCTACATAAAGGAATGTCTTTCTGTTTGTTTTTCATCTTCATTTACATTTTACTCACATTCTGGGAGTAAAGAATTTGTTACCATATCAGTGTGATGTAAATATGCCTTTCACCAAAACCTCTTGGAGAATTCACCCACTTCGGAGTGTGTTCCAGAGAGTAGAAGAATACCTCTCTAAGCCACAAAGTTGCTTCTGTTTGCCGGTTTAACATTTTTGTCCTTATTGGCAATCATTTTGGATGGCCATGGTCTTCATACTCAGCTGTGTTCTTGCTCCATTTGTGAACACGTTTTGTCTTTGGCTTTACAACTTGGGTTTCTGTTGTAAACATTTACTATGTTGTGTTTTATCAGGTCATCTCTCAAAAGGCACAGGGTATGGAGGATGCCAACTCCTGGGTGTGAATTGGGGTTCCTCCGAGTAGTGACATAACCAGGAACAAGTCCGTTGACTGTCTGAGCCTCACTTTCTTTGTCTTAGAGACAATTATTCTGCCTTGCTGACTTTTATTTCAAAGGACCGTGATAATAATGATTGGAAACGTGCTGTGTGCCCCTAAAAAGCATAGTTGACATGCGAGCAGTAATTATTAAAGGCAGACAGTGGTTCTCTCTGGACCTAAAAAGGCGGGGGGATGGGGGGGTGGGGAGGGTTTGAGCCACACAAAAGGGCTCTGCACTATTGTGCTCGATGAGTTTTGTCTACATTTGATGGGATTTTCTCTCCGGTCTTTCTGTCATCTGCCCACCCTTTCACCCTTTTACCCATTCCAGTAATTTGCTCACCTTGAAAGAGATAACCAAACTTAGAATGGTGAGGGAAAATAATAAAGCGCATGCTTAAGAAAAGCCCTTCCTGGTTTATTCAGTTAAGAAGTGGCAGTTTTCGTGCGTGGCTTTAAGTGGGGTGATTCAGAGGCTCCCGCCCACCCCCACCCCAGTGATTTTCCTGTTCCTTAGTAGGGAATGGTGCTAGAGAGATGAATTCTGTCTAACCTTTTATGTCTCCCAAGATACATACTCTTCTTTGTTGTTTAAAATAGACGTTTTAAACATCATCAACTCCTCTTGATAAAGCTGCCATTTACATTAAGATCTTGATTTCTTAGTTCTAATAATTCCATTCCAGGCTACCTGTGAGCTTGGCATATAGTAGGCAATCAGCAAATGTTTGCTTAATGAGTCAGTGAGTGGATGAGAGGTGGACTGGGATTCACAGAGATTTTAAAGGAAAGAAATAATGCACAAAGCATGTTAATTATGAGGGGAAAAAATAAGAAGGGAATCTTGTAAAATTTCTGGTAAATGGTGTTTAAGAATCAAGCGTTTGCTTTCGGAGTTAAGGAAGAATGATACATTTATGTTTTGGCCATACAACTGTATCGGTGACTCACTGCATAGTAGTTGAGATTGCATGTGTTATAGATCTCTTAATTTATCATGATCATATTTGCTAAGAGTATAATACAACGTAAAACACTCACACCCTTCCCGGCATAAATACTGAAATTGGAAACAAAGTTGAGGGCTTTTGACAGTTGTACACAATATTTTGGGAAATTGGCTCTCCCCTTACCTGAGCACTTGCACGTAGTTTGGGAAGATGGGTATAAGGTTTCACTCTCCAGCAGACATAGAAGTAAGATTCTAGCAAAAGACAAATATTCACAAACTGTTTTCATTTTTTTCGGTTATACAGGAAATTCAGCCAAGCACTTTCTTCAACCAATAATCTTAGATGAGTAGAAATATAATAGGCTGATAAAATTTATCCCCAAGACTCCAGAGAGATTGCTAAGATAATTCATTCAGTGCATGGTATAGATAGTATTCTCATGAAAAACATGTAATTTCTTGCATTAACACAGCTTTCTTGAAATATTTTTGCCCTCTTCCTTTTGTTTCAACATTTATGTTGAATCCTTTAAAAGGAACAGGGCAGGACTGTAGAGTTTCAGGGACTGTCATTATGTAGTATGCCTTGAAAGAATAATCTTGCTAATTTGACAGGTATTTTATAAGTATTTCTCTTCATTTATGCCTTTTAAAAAATTGATGGGTCAGTTTAGCTTATCAACTGAGTGCGTCTGTTTTTACAAGGATATTGCTGATACTCTGCACAGATAGCAGACTTTCTGATTTTTTTTTTTTTTTTTTGAGAGAGAGAGAGAGGGGGCACAAGTGAGCGTAGGGAGGGGGGCAGTGGGAGAGAGAGGGAATCATAAGCAGGCTCCACCCCCAGCGTGGAGCCAAACGGGGAGCCCATTGCAGAGCCTGTGGTGGGGCTCCACGTGGGAGCTCCATCCCATGAGCCGGGGATCAGGACCTGAGCCAAAATCAAGAGTCAGACGCTTAACTGCTTAACTGACTGAGCCACCCAGGCGCCCCTAAGATACCAGACTTTCTAAGGGTAAGGGAGCACTTTGGAAACATGGTACAGAATGATGCAGATAAATGGTTCTCAAAGTAGGGTTTGTGGACCAGTGGCCATCAGCATCACCTGGGAACTTACTGGAAATGCACATTCTTTGCCCCACCCCAAACCTACTGGATCAGAAACTCTGGGGGTGGCCCAGTAGTTGTCTTTGAGCAAGGTCTCAGAGGATTCTGAAGCACATTCACGTTTGAGAAACAGTGTTGTACATTACAGTTTATGTCTCCTTCTGTATTCTAGAGAAAAGACCCCTTTGTGATCATAAATAAATGAGTGGAGATCCTAGATGAATGGAAATCAAGGCAATTTATTTATTTTAAATGACGTATTTAAAAAATAATATTCAAGAAATTACAAATAATGTATTTATTCAGATCCTTGGTTTCTAATGGCATATTCAGATTCCCAGCCATTACAGCTAAATTGGCTGAGATACTTAAGAGAGGGTGCATTTCACCTGATTCTGATATTTGTTCTGATAGTTGCTTTTAAACAAGCAAGTCTATTTCAGTACACTCAGGTACCATTTACTATGCCCTTGCCTCATTTTGAGGCCACCTTCTGATTATTCACAATTTTGTGAGTTTCTCTGACCGATCATCTTTAGAGAATATTTAGGGTAGGCTTCAATTTCACAATAAGATCAGGTAGTCTTTAAAGTTTAGACGTACGGAAGCATTCTTTTTGTCCCCCTCCGTGCGGCGCGTAAATAAGGGTTCAGCGTAATTAAAAAACGTTTCATCAGTAGTGCCTGGAGAAGATTTATTTCTTACGTCTCCTGTATCTTCTGTTGTTCTCTTTTGTGCTTGGTGTGCCTTCAGTAAGCGTAGTCTGACACGCTTTGTGGCCTTTGCCTCCTGTGATAAAATAGATTGAAATGATTCCTGGCACCATCTGGAGAAGAGGAGCAGCCCTGGAGGACTGTGCTTTGAGAGAAAGTGACTGAATGCTAAGAAATGTGGAAGTCTAGGGACACAGGCGAAGGTTTTTTTTTTTTTTTTTTTTTTTTAAAAGAGCATGAACATTAATACATCTTCTTGAGGTTTGATGGGACATGTACTGCCTACTGCCCCATCTGGTGCTTATGATAGCATGGCATATTAGCACGCTGCAAGTTCATAATGTATTCAGGGGGAGGAAACATCCCTTGCATACCAATTGAGGCATCCTCTCTTTCAGAACTGCTTTTGAATTTCAATGATGTTTATATCTTCCAAGCCGTGACTGAACTGAGCATTTCCGCTCTGAGGAATAACATGAGAGAGAGAGAGAGAGAGAGAGTGTGTGTGTGTGTGTGTGTGTACGTGCGCGCGTGTGTTTGTGTATCCTCTCCTATTCCCGCATTAATTTATCTTCCTCCCTCCTTTCTTTCTTCAGGAAATTATAAGTAGTTTTTAATATTACGTTGGTATATGATTTTTTAAAAAAAATTTCTGTTTTAAAACCACATAATATTTGTATTATTTCTTTTAGGGCATTTAGGGCATTTTGCCTTGTGGAATTATTTGTGTCATTGTCCCCTTACAGACTGAACACTTTTTGAGGGTCAGGCCTGTATCTAATTATATACGTGTCTCCATGACCTAGAGTTCAGTCACCCGTTTAACAAATATTTGTTTACTGAGCTTACACGGTGGGTGTGACACTGTTTTAGGTGTTGAGGAATCACTGGTGGGTGAGACCGGGGTGTCCCTCCTCTCAGGTCATTTGTCTGTTAGTTGGGAGGATTCAGACAATAAACAAAGAAACAGATACATCCTCAGAATCATTCCAGGCTGGGCTAAGTAAGATTAAAAACCAGGCCGGAGGGCGGGTGGGTGGGTGGGAGAGTGGGCGGGGTGCTCTCGTAGATCGGATTGTCAAGGAGGGCACCTTCAAGGAGGTAAGAGTTTTGCTGAGATTGAGTGATCTGAAGATTTCGTGGCAGAGCAGTAGCAAGTTCAAAAGCCCTGGGGTGAAAACGTGATTGGCATTTTCAAAGGTAGCTTGAGCCAAGTTCAGGCAGCCATTGCTAGGAGTTGGGATTTTATTCTTGCTGTGTCTAGAAGCCATCAGAAGTGACATGATCTAAATTAATCTTTTAAAAGGATAACTTGAGCTGCTATGTGTCATGCTTTTAGTGGGCACTAAATAACTACTGAAGGAGTGAGATGATCCTTTAAATCCATGGAGGCATTCTGTTGAATTGGAATGAGCATGGATGTTAGTACCGGAAAAACTCTTGGATTCTGGCCTTGCCATTTGCTTGATGTTTGACTTGGAGCCATTATTGAACCTTTTGTAGCTTACGTCTTCTCATCTGTTGAAAGGGAAAATTAGTACCTAAAACCACGGTATTGTGAGAATTAAGTGAGATAATTCATTTAAAAGACCCAGCACGGTGCCCAGTTCCTAAGAGATGCCTGACCAACCATTGACATGCTGATCACAATAGAACATTTGGGCTGGTTTCGAGGAATTGTTAAACAGTTGGCAGCGTCTTGCTGGAAATCCTTTTCTGCTACTGTTATCTTTTTAATAAAACACTGTTAAAATATTGCTACGGTAGTGGTGTTCAGCAGCTGCAGTCTGTTGCTGTTGATCGAGAATTATACAAGGAAGAGAACTCAAGGAATTCGGTGGCAAAATCCATGTCCAGTGAAACAACCTGGATTTTTTTTTTTTCTCAATTTCTTCTCGGCCAAGATGTATCTCAGCGAACTTGAAACATTTTGACAAGTAACATTCTATCAATTGCTTTACACGCACGTGCACACACACACACACACACACACTTTTTTTTTTTTTTAAGTTTTAAGCCAAATCGCCTTTTGAATTGGTATGATAATTGCGGTTATGTGAAGGAGATTAGGACGAGTTACAATTCAAAGTAAACAGAAACTGTTTATTAATTAGTTGCATATTGTTATTAGATATAAGCCATTTGAAAGGAATTTCTTAATATACTCAAAGGGGGAAAATAAGGAGCTCCTTAGTTTTTGCATGAATGATACACTTAATGGCAGGAAACAACCTTCAACTATTCTCATTTAGTCTGTGAGGCAGTGTTTCCCTGGCCAGACTTTCTGTAGACGAGAGGGAGGGGGCAGATGCTGCTGGTGGTTGAAAATCTAAAGACTTCCAGGTTACCCTTGTCTTGGACAGAACTTCATTGCATATGTGAGTTAGTTGAGTTAATCCTTAAACTAGCTTCCTGCTATACTAGTTGTGTATTTGTTTTTGACTGGAGGTTCTCTCCTCCTCAATCGGTAAATTGTTATTTTTTCAGATCCCCCCACCCCACATAGTCAGGAAAACAAATGATGTTTTATCAATGTGGAGGAGGAGGTAGTGTGGGTAACTCAGGCAAGTTTCGTCAGCACTTAGGAGATTCTTGAAATGTTTTTTCATGTCCTCCAGAAGTGTACAGAGCTGTTAGCATCTGCGCGTTTATGTGAGAGGAGTCACATTTATTGCCGTCGTAGTCAGACTGAGACGTCAGAGAAAGAGAAGGGAAGGAGAAGAGCTGGAGAAGCTGGGGATGGGCATCACCGTTCGGAATGAGAAAGCTCGCTGTTGGCTCCTCAGATGGACCACTTTCCTTCGTTAAGCACTATTTGGGGTCGCAACAACGTGATGGGTTTGCAAAGCTTCAGGAAAATTCGGAAGAGGTAGTTGCCTCACTAAAAAATCTCTCCTCTGTAGGCCATCCCAGATACGGTCTGTTCAGGTCCCTGTGTGCCTTTCTGAGTCTACTCGGCAGGATGCTATGAACGCAGATACTGAGGTTACATTTGTTTTTCTCTAGGAAGAGAGGAGAAAGGAAAGGCAGGCCAGCCAGGTGAGATAGATACATGAGCTAATCTGTGATGGGTCTCACAGGACAGGGGCCTCACACTGTAGAGCCTCCGTGGTTAAGTATCACATCTGACCTCTTACCATGCCTCCTCTTTTAAATTTGTTTGGCTTATATGATACAATATTGCAGATTACACCACTGGATTTCTCCTCTCTTGTCTACTGAGGACAGTGGCCATATCTTGGATAATATCCCACTTCGTGATTATTTTCAATTTCAGTTACTTTGTAAGTGTGGCCTTTATTTTTTGTTTGGTTTGCTTTGATTTGGTTTACAGGAGTGGGAACAGCTCTCTGCAACTCCTCGTTTTCCTAGAACCTGTTTAAAGATGTATACAGTCTACTTACATGAAATGAACATCTCACCTTCAGGAGACTAGGTGTGTAGTTTGTTCCGTCTGTTTCTTCTTCTCTCCCCCCCCCCCCCCCAACTCCCCTGCTGCTGCTTCTTTCTTCTACAACATTCTTTACAACAGAGGTTATAGTATTTCTAGGGATTGAAATCCATGGCAAGGTTCAGTCATACTAAAGTCATATTGTACACACACAGGGTCTCCATAATCCCCAATTTAAGATGGAAAGGGGAACAGGGCCTAGACGTTGTTTACTGACACCTCATAAATTTTGACAAAACCAGGAGTCCTTAAAGGTCTGAAAAACTATATTGAATGTTCATGTAAGCAGTCGGTATTGATCGTAAATGTTTACATTTGAAGTTAATTGTTTATTGAAAATATATGAAGTTGAATTGGTTCCTTTGGTGAGCTAAACATTTGGCAACATTTTTGTAACTTAGCCCATATTGAAGGTGCACAGGTTATGCTCTCGTCTTCCTCAATAATTTATGCAGTAGTTTTACTTGAAAGAATTATGTGGGAACTTTTCTTAAAGGACGACTCAGATGCTCAGAGCACAGATCCTTTGCGTTGTAAACTGCATTTAGGCAGGTGTGTAGCAGATGTTGGAGGAAGTGGCTGAATAGATTGAGTGGGTGTGGCATCCTTTACCCTAATATAACCTGTCAGGCAATTTTTGAACGAATTTTTTGAGTGCAAAGGCTCTTGTCTCTTAATTCCTTTCTTACCAGCAGTGCCTGGCACAGTGTTTCTCACGTAATATGGGTGATGCATGTCTCAGAAGACTCCCTGTAACTCAGTTAATGAGAGCTCTGCGGTTCATGTGTTCCTTTAATCAGTCATGTAGCAAGTATTGATCGAGCTCTCAGTATACGCTACACCTTTTTCTAGCTGCTGGGGATGAGCCTGTGAATGAAGCAAGTATAATTCCTTGTCCGCATAGAACTTCCCTTCCAGTGTATGCGTTGGCGGTGGCGGTGGATGGGAACAGACAGTAAATGATAAACAAAACACAGGTGAATTCTGTAGTATGTTAGAAGATGATAATTATGAAAAACTTGGGTGGGATAAAGGGGTCCTTAGGGCTGTTGAGGTAAGAGGTCATGTAGTTTTGATTAGGGTGGATGAGATGGGCCTCTCTGAGAAGGGACTTTCATGGAGAGATTTGAGAGGTACGCAAAAGAGCCACATGACTGTCTGGGGGAAAGAGCATCAAGGCAGAGACTGAAGGCCGGAGTGTGGCCTGGGGCCGTTCAGGAGTAGCAAGGAGACCAGTGTGGCTGGGTTGGACCTGAGTGAGGATGGAAGGACACTGGGAGAGGAGACTCAGATAACTAGAGATTGAGTGGGGGATCATGGAGGGCTCTTTAGGCCATTCAAAGGATATTCCTATCGAATAGATGTAACACTCATCCCAGAGAACATCTGCCCAGCACCTTGGACACATGCATTATTCTCCTCTGTGTGATGCTGTCACATGAGGTATTTAAGCAGTGCCTCAGGCTGGAGACCTCAGTGTGCCTCATGGATATTGCTGTTATTTTTTTTATTCTAGGCATCGTGTGGATATTTATTTTACTATCATTGGCATTCAATCCAATTTGTGTTTTTTTTTTAAAGATTTTATTTATTTATTCGACAGAGATAGAGACAGACAGCGAGAGAGGGAACACAAGCAGGGGGAGTGGGAGAGGAAGAAGCAGGCTCATAGCGGAGGAGCCTGATGTGGGGCTCGATCCCACAACGCCGGGATCACGCCCCGAGCCGAAGGCAGACGCTTAACGACTGTGCCACCCAGGCGCCCCCCAATTTGTGTTTCGTTCTGTTTTATTTTGTTTTGTTTGTGTGTGGCAGGGTGAGTTCCCTAACCTAACCACTGCTCGACCCAGTGCTAGTCAAGGCTACCTGCTCAGTCTTCTTTGGGTCGTGACTGCTGTATTTTAGTGCTTTTAATCCTATTTTAGGTACGACGTGCTGAGCAACCGGCGTTTCCTGAAGGGAAGCTAATAGTCAAACTGGAGTAATAAGGGAAATCTTTGTGTAAATCATGCGTGTGTGTAGAGGAGCATTATTTGTGACTCTTCCTGTAAACTACAATTTAGAACCTCCTTACATATGCTGAGGTCTGTCAGGTCAGCTTCCCTGTACCCTTGAAATGGGTTCAGCTGGTTGCAAAGTTACTCTAGTGTCTGTTCGGGAATGAGAAGTCAGCTCTGCCCTTAAGTCATTCCTTTCTTCCTTCAAGGCAGAGATAGTCTGAAATGATACATGAATGGAAATAAGGCATCAATGAAATATTTGTGTCCTCTGGGAGAACCGAGGCCGTGGTGTGGACTTCTCGTGTCACACCGTTCTGCCAGTTTAATTATCTCAATCATTTCCTTGGACCCACTTGAAATTCCTGACTTCCACGAAGTTGCTGCCCTATCTCCAGCTCATTGAATTGTGGTGCTTCTTGGTGGCCTTGCAAAGTGTAAGTGAGTTTTAGTGGCTATGCAGTAGAGAGGATTCATTTTAATATAAAAATATTTAGGTCCTGCCTCTGGGAAAGCCTTTGTGCGAAGCTCCGCAGGGGTTTTGGAAAGAGGAGGACAGAGTCCCAGCCCTGAAAGAGCATGAAGTCTAGCAGGGGTTGTAAAGTTGAAATAATGATGGTCATGGAGATTGAGAGACAGGAAAGTAGAGATTAGTTGGGAAGAAGTTGCAAGAGGCAGTGATGGTCTGAATCAGCATGGGAGGAATTTCAAAGCACCAAGGACTTGGAGTGTATGGCATAGCAGTTCCTCAAATGCATGCTATCATTGAGGAGAATAGGAGGGAACAGAATCAAGAGTGCTGCTGACATTTTGAGCCTGGGTAACTGGCGGGATGGCTGGGCCTCCGCGGAGCTAAGGAAGTCAGGAAGAAGAAGTTTTGTGGGAAGGATACTCTCACTGATAAGTTGAGCTCCAGACTCTTATAATCATAGGAGCCATCCTGCAGACAGTTGGACACGTAGGATGGTAGCTTGGGTGAGGAGCTGAGTCCTGAGATAGAAATTGAAGTGGAGGAAATGAAATTGTACATGACTACAATGGGTAGACAATTTTGAGAACATGGAAAATACTCGATGGGTGTTTGATCAAAGCTCTGAAGTTTCATTATAATTATATGATGGTTTGTGGTGATCATGCATACATTCCCATTTGAAATGAACTTTTATGTTCTTCCCATTCGTTAGACCTGTATATCTCCTGTCTTTTGAGAGAGCACTTATATTGCTTTTAGGGACCATCAGAGCTATACTCACATTTCCTAACTGTGAATCCTTCTCCTTTCCTTTCTGAATACCCTGTGTAGACCCTGCGTTTCACCCCTTCTTCCTGTTGCTTATTTCCTATATAGAGCTCCCTCAGTGTGGAAGTAGTTGACTCCTCGGTGTCCTTGCTTGAACCAGTGTGGTTTCCAGGTGGAGGATAACCTGTTGCTTAAGAGCTTGGGCTTTGTAGTCAAACAAAACTGAGTAGGATTTCCTCATCTGCCCTCCTTTGACTGGCTCGGTGTGCCTCAGTTTTTGCTCCTCTGGTTCTCTTGAGTATGAAACGAAGTCATGGAAAGAGTCCCATACTTGCTGGCCCCCAATGAATGAATGGTTGGCGAAGTAGCGGTGGTGATGCTAGTGATAGTGATAATAACATTCATTCTATCTAACCCGCGTTAGGTTTACCCGACGCCTGCCTCTCTGTATGTTGCGAACATGGGTCATGAAGTAGAATGAGGTCCTGCTATGGAATAAGAGTTTACTGGTTACCAAACCCCCCTCTTCGTAGTGTTCATCTTATCATCTCTTGAAAAGACTGATCAGGTCACAACAGACTTACGCCTTCTTGGTCCTGTTCAACCACTGTTTCCGTAGACACTGCTCCCAGTCTGGCGTTGACTTCTTTACAGTGGCCTTTCTACGAGACCTTGCAGAAGTCACGTTGGTTTTCTCATTCACAAAATGTGAATACAGCCGACTATCAGTTACAGTCTGTTTATTCAAAGTGAATTGATTTTGACCTTTTCTGCTGCCTCTCTTTTGCCCATCTCGCTGCTAATTAATTTCTACACAAGAGAATCAGCAAGAGCAGTAATAAAACATAAAATTGAAATTGGTTAATGTTGGTTCATAAGGATTTTTGAGAGTACAGACGGTTGTGTAATTTACTATGAGTTTTGTCTGAGTTTTTATTTATTTATTCATACCATCCTGACTCCTGTTATCATGGAGAATAAGAATTGGCAGTTGGATAAAACAAACATTATCTGATAAAAAATTTTTAGAAAATTTGGGATAAATTCAGCTTTAAGGTATTAAGATTTCTCATACCATCTTCTCAAAATTCTAAAGAAAATATGACTGCAAAATTTTATGTGTGCCATCTTTAATATAACCTTTTATGCCCATGTTACTATAAAAATATAAAATAGTCATGCTAGTTTTTCTTTTCACTTATTTAAAATTTTATCTGTGTGTATTAAATTTTATGAGATGGTAATGAATTATAGAAGCTTTTTATAAAATTCTTATAGTTTTGTGATAGCCTGCTAGAACCTAGCTGGTTTTCCTTTCAGTACATTTTTCTTGGTTGCCAATATTGAAGTTTGACGAGGATAAAGAACTAGATGGTTTTTTTGGGTCGGGGATTTCATAAACTTGGCTTGGGGGTATTTGAGGATATTTTAGCTAATCTTAGATAATGAATGCCAATTTTCTTAAAATAATTTTTAAATTGAAAAAAATTAACTTTGGGGGAAACTTTTTTTTTTTTGAGGGGGCAGGCTGCTCTATAAGGAGATGAGCTAGCAAAGAGGTCTGACAAATTTGTTCGAAGTAAGATTCCTCCTTAGGAAGATTCCTCTTCCATAGTCATCCATCTTTTTTTTTTTTTTTTTATTATAACAAATAAGAAATACATCTTCTTTTGAGAGAAATGAGAAATGGGAGAGGTTGAGGTCTGGTTGAGTTCTCTGGATATGAAGAAATAAGGACTCAAGGAGAGAGGGAACCTATACATTGGAATGAAAATGTAGTTGTTTGCTAAATCTTTTCTTTCTAACACATGCTGAATCCCACAAGGTAGGTGGGGGCAGTAAAATAATGAAATAGGACGGAGTCTTCCTTTGAGAATGCTGTGTTTGCTTCATGAGTGGACACTTACCTTCTCCTTTGTGTGAGAGTGTATCAGCGAGGCTCTGATTCGGAGTGTATGAGTGCGTCTGTCTGTTTTAGGCATGGTATATGTGCTTCACTTCCATATTTTCTCTTTTAATCCTCAAAGTCACTTACTGAGGCAGTTGTGGACTACTATTAGGACCATCAATATTTTAAGGTGAGGAAATAAAAGTTCAGAGATGAAGGAATTTGCCCTGGTTAGGAGGTGGACCTAGGATTCCAGTCAAAGTTGCTCATTTCCAACCCATGCTCTTGGTTACCTGCCTGAATTCTTCCCAGTGTGTCCTCATCATATCCTAAGCGGGGAACACTTTACCTTCATGTAATAAAACCATAGAATTTTTACAGTTCAAAGAAATCTTAAAGAACCACACCTTCATTTTATAGGAGAGAGAGAGAAAGAAAAGAAAAAAGAAAAAAAGAAAAGGAGGGAAGGAAGGAGGGAGGGAGGGAGGACAAAAACATTAAGCCCAAAGTTTTAAACAGTCTTTCATTCAGCTAGCCAGTGGGCCAGCAAATATTTCCTGAGTACTCACTGTGTGCCAAGTAGTTTACGAAGAAGTCAAACATAGCCCATGTCTTCTTGGAACCCTGGTGGTCTTTATGCACATATTTGGTGGTGGAGGATTGGCGGGGATCATTAGCAGTATACTTTTGTAGTTATGTAGCGTGGGAGTGTATAGTACAGTACTCTGGGCCATGGGCCCAGAAATCCACTCCTTGGCTCTGAATCCTCTTCCTTAGCAGTGGGACAATGGGCACACTGCTTCGTCTTTTTAAGGTTTTGTTTTGTTTCATCTGTAGAATGGCAATATTAATAACATCCATAGTGTTAGCTTATCGTGAAGATTAAATGAGTTATCACATGTAAAGCATTTAGCAAAGCACCTGGCACTTGGTAAATGCTCAAGAAATACAACTGCTATTATAGATATTTTGCCAATATTAGTAGCGGTGGTGGTATTTCGCCCAAGCAGGAAGACACATACAAAGATCTGTAATAAAATGTGTGTTATGTTATGATAGCGGAAGGAACACAGAGCTTTGGGAGAACAAAAGAGCCAGAACTCCTAATCCCCAGTTGGTTCCAGGGCAGAGTCAGTCTAATGGAGCACTGCTATTTTCTTTCTCACTCTTTTTTTTTTCTTTTTTAACTCGATAGATTTCTTTATCTTGTCCTAAATCCTAGTGTTTCTGACCTACAGCAGTTTGACAGCAGACATTTATTCAGATCCAGCTGTGTACTAAGCACCGTGTGGATGCTGGAGTGAGATAATAGGACATTACTTTTTACGGGAAGTGTGTGTCTTTGTGTGTGTGTAGCGTCTACACACATGGACTCACACCTGCAAACACAGCAATTATAATAGATGATGCTAAATTCACTTAACAGATATATGCAAAGTAGAGCCTAAAGAAGGGAGTCATTGATTCCGTCCAGTTTGAATGTGGAGCAGGGATAATTAGGGTAAGCTTCATGGGGGAGGTGACATTTGTTCTGTGCCTTGAAGGATCACAAGCTTGTTATAATCAAAACACAGGGGAGAACAAATACAGGGGAGAACGTGAAGCAGAAATGCTAAGGCATGAACCAGCATGGCTGGAACTTACAGCATGAGAAAGTAACAGAAGTAGACCTCTACCCTGTAGGTGGGAGTGGCAGAAAGGGAAGCCACGGTGTACTTCTAAGCCAAATCATATTGTTGGGTTTGAATGTTTTTGTTTTGTTTTGTTTTAAAGATTTTAATTATTTATTTGACAGAGAGAGAGGCAGCGAGAGAGGGAACACAAGCAGGGGGGAGTGGGAAAGGGAGAAGCAGGCTTCCCGCTGAGCAGGGAGCCCAATGAGGGGCTTGATCCTAAAATGCTGGGGTCATGACCTGAGCCAAAGGCAAACACTTTAATGGCTGAGCCACCCAGGCGCCCCTGTTGGGTTTGAATGTTAATATCACCCTGGGAGCAATGTGGAGGGTAAGGTGAAGCAGGTGAAATTTGCAATCTCCTGGGTGAGATAGGATGGTGACTGGCTGCTGTGTCAATGAGGAAGGAGGAAGGAGGGAAGGGAACAGTAGGCTCTGGAATTACTAACTAAAGAGAACCACAGGGCTCTAGTGATCAGTTGGTTATAGGGCCCGGGGGTGGGGAACAGTGGTATTTAGGATGATCTGCAGTTCGATTTGGGCAACTGGGTACCATCAACTAGAATAGGAAATAATACATCAAGAGAAGACAGTTCACTTTGAAGCGTAACTTCTAGGTTTATCTGGTATGTAATGACTGGAATATTCCGCAAGGAGCTGGATCACAGGTTTGTTTGGTAGAGATGTATATATTGGAAATTTTGATTCAAAGTCACTTCCGATAGCTAAAACCCTTGGAGTGACTCAGGCGGAAAATATTTATTGGAAAGAGAGGACAGCCTTGAAGAGAACACTGGGGAATACCAAGATAGTGGAGAGAATTGGGTGTCGTTAAAATCAGAGGCAAAGTTTCATGGAGGGTGTGGTCTACAGTGTGAAATGCCATGGAGGGGCCAATAATTGGGAGGAGTCAAGATTGCCTTTTGGATTTGGCCATCTGGAGGGTGGGAGTTACCAGTAACCCCTGTCCATTGTTGGGGCTTCTTTGTGGTGAGTTGCAGGGTAGATGGAAGAGATGATGTGGATGGACCCCCTGAGGTCTCCCCCTCGGAAGCGTAGGTCTACCCCCCAGAAGCCTCGGTCTCCCCTTCAGGAGCCTTGGTCTCCCCCTCAGAAGCCTCGGTCTCCCCTCAGAAATCCAAGTCTCCCTCTCAGAAGCCTCGGTCTCCCCCTCAGAAGCCTGGCAGTGGGAGAATGGAGGGAATGCCATCAACATGGAGAGATGATTTTGGCTGTTCTTGGTGGGAGAGGCTTGAACATGCATAGATTCTTGGAGGAAGTGGGTAGAGAGCCAGACAGACTGAAGATAAGAAGAACGTGGGATGACTGGTAGAGCGAAGCCCTGAGACGGGGAAGTTGCCTTTTCCGAAACTCGAGACGTGGGTACAGGTAAGCAGGGGTTCTGAGGAAGGGGTTTGCAGCGATTTATGTCTGGTGACCTCACTTTGCTCTCTTAAGAAAGGTGTGAGGTTATCAGAATTCGGCTGGAGAGTTGAGGCGAGTCAAGGGATGTCTCTAAGATTAATGCGCCCTCGTTTTTTCCCCCATGACTTTCTTGCCTCACCTTGTCTGGCTGGGGTTGGACCCAGCTGGCTGTGCTGGGGCACATTCAGTCTGGAAAGCCTTACTTCTTCATTTTCTCTGTCCTGTTCAGCTTTTCCTCTTTGCTTTATCACACTCGGCATCTAACCTTGACCTCAGCATGAACTCATGGTTGTTAACCCTCCTTTTGTGTTTCTGGTTCATGACACCTCCCAGTTTCTTTTCTCACTGGGTTTATAACCAGTTCACATTCTCTTGTGGCCCCCATTGAAAGTCAGAATCCTGTCTTCCTCATTTGTTTCGACAGATCTTTTGGAGTGCTTCTGCACCAGACCCTGCTGGGTCTGGGACACAGCCGTGCTCTGGGGTGGGAGCCCACTAAACTCGGAAGAGAGGGACATAAAAGAATTTTGAGTTTTAAAGTATTGTGAAGGAAACTAACAAAAGAGCGGAAGATCCTGCCTGAGATTGGATGGCCAGGGAAGGATTGATGCCTCGAGGAGGTGACATTGATGTTGAAACAGAAGGTGAAAACAAGCCAATCACTTGTAGAGGGGAAAAGGGAAATGGTAATTTTTTTCTAGTATTTATCATGTTCCTAATAGACATTTTATGGACGTCCAATTTCATTGGATGCTGTCTGTGAGTAGGTAACTGCCAGGAACTACTTCTTGTGATACACTATTGTCTTTCCCGTGGATACTTCTTTGGTTTCTGAAGGCCCAGTGGCAGACTTGTAACAGATCATCCTTCATGTTAAGGCAGAGAAGGACCACGTTTGTTTGTTGAAGGAAGTTACCTGGAAATGCAGCTGTTACTGAGCACATGGTAACACATTCCGCGTGGGGCAGAAGGGGGGGATGGGATAAAAATATATTCCCTCCACTCGATTGCACTGGTGTTCCTGCATTTCCTCCATCCTTCATCCTTTGCCTCAATTCAGGTAATTCTGATTCACTAGCCCATGAAGAAAAGTGTGTGTGTGACTGTGTGTGTGTGTGGCTGGCCGCTGTTATTAGTCATCAGCATTACATGGATTAGTTTAAATGATTTACTGCAAATTTAGTCCCAGAATTACACATTTTGGGGACCAATGTGAAGCTCCCAGCTTTGAGTGTAGGTGGGTGTCACAGTATCTTTGATATCTTTCTCAAAGGGACAGGATAGGAGTTCCAGACTTCTTAGAGGTGAGAAGAGTAGAGGAAGGTACGAAAAGAAAGACTCTGAAATTAAACCTGGCTGATTTCATAATTTTGCCTAGAGTCAGCCTAAGTAGATATATCAAACATTATCTACCAGGGGAAAAAATCTGTTGTTTTCTTGCATGTCTAAGCTTGTACAACTAAGTTCTTGTTTTTCAAAGAAAGATGAAGGGTCTATGGAATTTTTTAGCAGCCTTCAGGAACTTTCCTGAGATGCCCTGGCCAGTACTTTTGAGAAGAGAAATGCACTTACTGAGTGCTTATTTGACCCCTCAAAACAGAGCTTCCCAGTGTCTTTACTCCATGCCAGTCAAGAAATGTTGACATTCACAATCCCGGTGGACTTCTGTGGTGGACTTCAGTTGTCCTGTTCCAAAAATTCTACCACTTTGTTTTTTAAGGGAGCAGTAATAGTGATAGTATCATATAGATAATTTCGGATATATCCTAATTTGAGTTATTGTTAGTAACAAGTTAATAATAATGTGGTGAAACTTGACTGAGAACAACTTCCTGTGTATTTAGACATTTATTACTTTTGTGATTAATTTATCTGACAAACAGTGTCAAGAAGGTTGTGTTTTTGAAAATGATCTTATAGATCTCTAGCCAGCAACATTTTTCATTTGTGCATGGAACGGATGCTCTTTGTAGTTGTCCATCAATGTTTGGTTTGATTTTCCTCCATTATAATTCTTCGTGAGCTCAGAGAAGGCGTCTCTAGTGCTATATGAAATATAAATGATTCCTAGTAAATGGATGGGAATTTAGACTGTCATCTTAATTTAATAACATGTTTACCCACATTTAAAGTATATATACAGATGAAGCTACGTTAAGGACTTATTAACTTGAAATTTATTTCTGTATCTAGTTGAGACATATCCCTGGAACTTAAGGTGGTGCGTTAATTGTAAAAATGTGTCATTCAAACTGTAGCTATTCAGACTTTTATAGTTCTAGGTTCCCCAATGGTCTTCCTGAGATTAAAAGGTATGCAGGCTTTTAAAGGGTCTTGAATTAAGGGAGGTGAAAATAGACTTACTCAGATGCATTGGAATATACACATGCGGTTATTTCTTTGGTAAATGGAACTTGAGCTTTTGTCCTTCGGGAATATTTATTAGCAATTCATTAATTAGGGCACCTTCTCGGAATTACTTTATTAATTTAAATAAGGTTATGGGCCTCCATGAAAAATTGTATTATGCAAAATGTTAACTGAGGCAGCATCTATTAAGAAATGATGAATGTGAAATTCATACAACTGTACAGAATTTATTTTGATCTTATATTTTCATATTAAGCTAAGGAGAAATATCCACTTAAACACATACCTTCAGTTCTCAACTGGTATGTACATATTATTGTATGTAAAGAATTTGCTAATAAATTATTCATAGGCAGTTCAAACGTATCTTTGGGAACTCTGTTAGACGACTTAGCTTTTTAGTGGAACTCCTTTATGTGTAGGGTTCTGTCGATGGTGCCTGGTGCTCCTTGAACGCTTTATAAAGAATTTGATCATTTATTTGGGGATTTTAGTCTAACAGTGCTCTGGCAGACCTGTGGATTCTCTCACCCCATGACCTATAGGTCTTTTCCTTTCTGTCTGCTACTGTGTGTGGACTTCTTTGTTACTAAAATAGCATTCATTCCTTTATTCAATAAACACTGATGTTAGAGAGTGCTAGATGATTGGGATTCTGAGGTGAATAAGGCATTTCTTCTACCTTTGTGATGTGTTCAAGGGTTTTCATGTGCTGCAGCCCCGTAGAGTACCCCACCTCCTAGACACCCCCTTTCGGTCGTCTTGAATCCCAGTTTTTCACTCTTTTAATCCAAAGCTGAACAGTCTTGGTAGAGTTCCAATTAAAACAAAGCATATTGTTCCTTAAATTTTTTCACGGATCGTTTCATTGCTAGAAAAAGCTAGGTGTGGTGTATTTTACCTAAATTGCTTTTAAGGTGTACAATTATTTTGTGAATCACTCACCAAGAAAAAAAATGCTTCCACTAAACACTTATAGTGCTTAGTGTGTTGACTCCATGGTTTTGTAGTCCTTGTCCCAGCATCAGAGATGTTATAAGGAGAAAATATGAGGGTCTTAGAATTGTCTAAATACATTGTTAAAACTGAGCCAAAAATATAAAAGAAAGAGGCTTTTCATAGCACGACTATTTGACGGTAATTTGAAAGCTCTGTCTCATTGTGAACCACTGACTTGAGAGATAGCCATTCTTAATATTCTGATGTAGATCCTTTTTATACATGTCCTTTCAGACTTTTACTTACACACAAACACACATTCATCCATTTATAACTGTCTTAAAATAGTTTTTTTTGTTTGTTTTTTAACTAGATCTTGTAACTATTTCCCTGACTCAGTATATTTCAAGATCTTTCCATGTAAATATACATGTCATTAAGTTGCGCTGTGTGGCTCTATTAGAATTTGAATTGCCAAATGCCCATTGTTGGACAATTCGCTTATTTCCAGTCTTCTTCAATATAAATGTCTTTGTACACTTGATATTGTTTATTTAGGATCATTTCCAAAGAGTGGAGTTGCTTTATTAATGGATATATGTAATTTGGAAACAATGGATACATATTGCCTATTGTCCTGTAAGAAAATTGGTATCATTTTGTAAGAGCATGCTAGTTATAGTGTCAGTTTGTACTGTAACTAATGCTATATTGTCATTTTAAAAAGTCTGTCAATATGTTAGATGAAAAAGAGTATCTTGTTTTAATTAAAAAAAAAAATACCAGTGAGGTTAAACTTTTTCCCCATTGGGTTATAGATAATTTATTTTTCTTTTGTACAATTCCTATTCCTACTCTTTTACAACTTTTGTTAGGCTTTTCAAATTTTAGTTATTGATTTGATGGAGCTCTTTATATATCAAGGATATCAATCCATTGTTGTCATGTAACAGATATTTGTTTCCTAGGTGCCAACTTGCCTTTTACTTAGTTTATGGTATTCTTTGTTATACTCAAATTTATTAATAAGTGCCGTTGTTCATTATGCCTTTCTTATCAAGTTTAGAATCCCTTTCCTAATCCTAAGGTTAAATAAGTATGTATATATACTTATAAACTTAGTATATTACCTATATATTTAGTATTTTAAAAATAGTTATATTAAAGATTTTATTCATATGGAAATGAATGACTTTGGATATATGGTATGAGAAAGGGGTTTACTTTATTTTTTCCAAATTGTTGTCTAGTAGTTCCTAAGAAAGTTTGTTGAATTGCTTTATCTTTTCCTAATATTACAAGTCATCTTTATCATATACTGAATTCTTAGATAAATGTGTGTCTCTTTCTGAGCTTTATATTTTTCTGCTTCTTTTAAATTTTTATTCTGCTCTATTGGTTATTTCTGTACCAGTAGCACATTGTTCAAATTATTATAGTGGTGGCGCATTTTAATAAATGCTAGGCTGCATTTCCTCATTACACTTTATTTTCAAAGTTTCCTAGCTATTTTCAATTTCATTTCAGATTGACTTTTACATTTGTAAAATTCTGGAAAAATTCTATTGGTATTTTGCTTGGGATTGCATTATATCTAATGATTATAGTACTTACTAAATGGAGACAGAACGACATCTTGATAATTTTTTGAAGAATAGTTTAGGGGGTGCCTGGCTGGCTCAGTCGGTGGAGTGTGTGACCCTTGGTGTCAGGGTTGTAAGTTTGAGCCCCACGTTGGGTGTGGAGCTGACTTAACAAAAATAAAATCTTAAAAAAAAAAAAAAAGAATAGTTTCATACAGACTACTTAAGGGCCTCCTGTGTGTAAGATCCTTGCTTAGACACTGGAGATAGAGTTGAAAAGATAGGGACCTTCATCTTTTATCCCAATCAACTTTTATAAATGGAGAAAGATTTTAAGTAGGTTGTGTAGTGTAGGCGTATTATAAGATGATTTTGTCAAATTCTCGTATTAGAAATACTGCTCTAGAAGCAAGGGGGGGGGCATTTGTGCAGAGAGGAACTGGAGGTAGAGAAAACCCTTCAGAGGCTGTAGATTCTGAAATCCAGGCCAGAGGGGGAATAAGGGTGGATCCTAAGTGTATTTAGAAGTGGAACTGATAGGATACAGGGAATGGATTGGGCGTACAAGGAGAACGGTGTGGAGGGCGGCGTCTGAGGATGATCGCGGTGCTTTGGGCTTGGTCGGCTGGGGGGAAAGTGACGCTATGCCAGAGGCTAATATGCAAGGAGGCACCGATTTCCTAAGGCAGATGTGAGGTTCGGTTCTAAATACAGCTGTCAGGGGCTTGTGAAGCAAGCTAGGTGACTTGTCTGGTTCTCAGGAGAGAGTCCTCCGCCTGGAGGTAGCGCTGGCGGGATTTGTTGCAGTAGCTGAGAAGGCCTGCATCAGAGCCTAGAGGGGAGGAAGCCAGTTCAGAAGAGGAGGTGAGGCCCAGGCGGAGAGGAGAGGCCAGAGGCCAGGAACATTCACTAAAACTGCTAGGGACCACTGGGAGAATGTTGCCGCAGGAGAAAAGGAATAAGAAGCAGCCCAACAGATCAAAGGGTGCTAAGAACCCAAGTAAGATAAAAGATTGAACAGTGTTTTGGATGAATCACTGGAGTTTGTACCTTTTGTTGGGGGAGCTTGGGTGGCATGGTGTCAGCAGAAGTCCCATGGAAAGGGGAAGAGGGTATAAAGAGGAGGGGTTTCATTATTATCACCATTATTTTGATATTTCTATCACTGAAGAAACTTCGAAATCCCTCTTAAGGAGAATAAAGACTATAATTGCTTTGCTGTGCTTGTACCTTCAGATCTGTGTTTTTAAATGGAAAATGTCTGTATTTATGCACGGTTGTACTAGGTTCTCGGCAGCATCCTAAATTCTGGGACTGAGTTGATGTATGATAGGAGATGAAATGCCATGCTCACTGCCATTACAGAGCATTTTGCCGTGTGGGAGGGGGTGTTAGACAAACGAGTAATTATACAGTTATTTATAATAGTTGCAATTAGTCCTGTAAAGAACAATTAGATGATACAGGAGAGCTTACAGTACAGGGGGCTGGGGAGGGACCAAAGACGCCTTCCTTGAGTAAGTGAATTTGAGCTGAGATGGGTTTTCCAGGCTGATAGGCCCTGAGGTGAGGCGAAGTTTGCAACCTATAAAACCAGCGAGATGTGAGATGAGATAGGAGAGGCCAGCGGAGACTAAATCTGTCTAGGTTGTAGGTCATTTAAAGGGTTTTGGAGTTTATCCTGAGAGTGATGATAAACCACTGAAACACTTTTAAGAGGGGAGTAACTTGATCCGATCATTAGAATGTAAAGTTCTCCTCGAGGGCAGTGATTTTCCTGTGTGTCCTTTGTCTTTTCTCTGTGTCTAAAACAGTACCTGTTTTAGATGGCTTCGTAGATGGCTCAGGTATTTTTGGATAAATGCTTTTATTTCAGCGAGTGATTAGTTTTGTGTTTAACAAGATCATCCCACCTGTCGTGGGATAAAAGGATCGCAGTGTAGGGTGAAGGGTTTTGCCAGACTAGCTTCTGAGAAAGTCCAGGGGAGCCATGGTGGTGCTTGAGGGTGCTCACGGTGATGGAGAAGCACATTTAGGAGGAAGAATAATTAGATGGTGACCCATGTGCAAGACAAAGACATTCAGGATGTTTTATGTAAGAACAACAGAGTCTTGCAGGGATATCTCTAAATAAACTGTGACTTAACTTATCCCGCCTTCCTCCAAATGATTCTTCCTGCTGTGCTTTGGTTTTGGTTTTTAACATTACCACGAACTTCTAGATTCCTACTCGCTCAAGGTTCAATTTTATTTTACTGCCAAGCTCTGTGAATTTGACATAGACTATAAAAATGTCCCCTGAATCTTGGCTATGTTCTTAAGAGCCACTTCCATGCTGGGTGCCTGTATTATTTCTAGCCTAGACTATTGCAAACCAGAACTCCTGCTCTCTTGCCTTTCTTACCCTATTTATTCTCTGCTCCATGTATATCCATAATATAAGATAGAAATGAGCATACCACTCAACTACCTAAAAACTCTCAGTGCTTTCCCAGTTGCCTATCATGTGAAGTCTAAATTAACAGTACTGGTTGTTTTTTTTTTTTTTTTAGGAGCCTATTCGATTAAATTCAACAAAGAGTCATTTGAGCTCCTGCTCCTTACTTGTCTGCGATTTAGCCACAGGTACATGCCTGTGTACCTTCATCATTTCCTGCCTTGATTCACTAGCTCTAACCTGGATGTCGGTACCTGATGGCCCTGGCTGTGTGTGCTACGCCCTGCAGCAGCTCCACAAGCCTTCTTAATGGCCCTTCACGTTGGCCATAAGACAGGTCTTACTGGAGGAAAATTGTCCACACTTAAAAATTGTGAAATGTTTGGATCACTTATTATTTAATGATTTTTTCCCACTTTCTGGAATAATCTGCAGTTTGGCAGCAGGGTGTTCTGTAGATACGTATGTTCAGTTTATGGGCCCTTGGTGGTGCCTGTGTCTTTCTCTGCTCCTTACATAAGCAGGAGTTACTTTTCGGTGCATTTGGGTGATTTGGTTTTTCCTGAAGTATTTTTATCACAGTCATTTGGCGAACATTTGGTGGCTGCCTGTGCCAGGGGGTTCAAGCTCTTCTCAAACAGGAGACTCTTTTTTTTTTTTTTCCCCAAAGGAAATCTTCCATAGAACACTTGTGCATAAAGCCCCTCAGTGTGGAATGGTGCTGGCTCAAGTGGGGTAGCTAAACCTGGGCTGCACGATAGCCACGTGGTGGCCTCCAGGAAGTGGTTCTTAGACTTGGCAGCAGGAGTCACAGGAGTAAAGGTGGTGACAGCTGTGGGACAGATGACATTTCTAAGGAATTAACATGTGGAGGTAATGCCTAGAGTCCCCCCATATTCACATGACCAGTGGTCCTTTTCATACTTCAGGAAATTAGTAATTGAGTTTTCCAGCAAGAACCACCATTTGGGTACTTGTTCATGGTTATCGTGCTTTTTCTTGGTGGTCTTTGTCATCTTTGTCAAAAAGTGAGCAGAGTGGTTGAGACTATTTCTTGCTTCTGCTACTTAGCATTTTCCCCTCCGTTTAAATGGGTGTGTGCTTCCAGTGTGTATCTCGTCTGCCTTACTCATCCTTTGTCCACCCTACGTAACCATAGTTCCTGATACGTCTCTGGCTGTTTTGTCAGCAACTAGCTTTGCTTTCTAACTTGTTTACTTTCTTCATTTGTCCAACAAGTCAAATGCCTACTATGTCAAGCACTCTTCTTAATGCCACGGAGGCTGGAGTTAACAAACAGGTAGAAATTTCTGCATTCTCAAAGCTGACACTGTGGTTGGGGAGACACTCAGAACCAGGAGAAATACGTCAAGTACTAGCTAGATAAATGCTCGGGAGGAAGGGAAGGGAAATTCCCATTGTTGGCCCCATAAGGACGTGACCCAAGCATTACTGAAACCATTTTTTCTAGAAATGGAGATAGATTAGTATGGATTCACTTCATTCTTTTGCCTGTCTTCCATGTTAACCCAAGTTCATGCTTTTTAAAGACATGAAGTTGGTCTTCAGGCTGTCCTCTCTGATTCCAGATTAGCTGCTGGCCCAGCCGCCGACTGGCTCATTCCAGGACTGAATCCTTGGCCTTGTTCTCATTCGTGCAGTGCCTCCAAGTGTTTACTAATTTCCTGTCTTCCTCTCCCTCTCTTTGAGAGCTGAGAGCTCACTTGTCTTAGTCATTGGGTTTTAAGCTATTGTTTTTTTCTACCCTTAACCACCAAATGAAATCCCGTGCAAAAGCCCAATTTATTAAACAAGTAAAAGATCTGAATGGGATTGAAGGTGTTTAGGATGAAGCCAAAGGCCCTCCTCATCCCTGCTCCTTCAGTCTGCACTGTCATCTCTAGGGACTCCTGCCATGGAGCCATGATGCTAGTATGGCGCTGTGGTTTTGTCATGACAGAAGCATTCAGGGCCGAGTTCTCTAATAGGGCAGCCACGTAGCCACAGCTGTTGAACTCTTGAATGTGGCTAGTGTGACTGAGGAACTAAATTTTAAATTTTGTTTAACTTTAATTAATTAAAATTTACACGGTCATAGGTGGCCAGTACAGTAATTATTGGAAGATGAAGTTCTAGTATGATGCTAACTCTCAATTTAACATTTATGGAATGTGTCTTTATTTCAGTTTTCTAGATCATGTATAAAAGAACATTAGTTTTAGATGATCATGAACTCTGAGAAGGCCTGGAATGAGTTCTGGCTTGTAATCTTGGACAGATTGTCCAACCCCTCTAGGCCTCGGTTCCTTTTTATAAGATGGGCAATTTTGTAGTACCTTTTCATAGTGAGATTTAAACAGAGACAAAGCATGCAGAGTTTTTGGTACAGTGCCCGATGCCCGATTCTAGGTGACTTATCCTAATTAGTTGGTCTTTGTGTGTGCATTTTTTTGCTTGTAAAAATAAAACATTCTTATGTAGAATATTTAAATAAAAGAAAATAGTGAGAAATTAAAAATAATGTGTAATCCCACCATCCATAGACAAGCAATAGAAAAACTTGTGGAATGTAGGAAAAAATAGTGTTTTTGGTGCATAATACGCTTTTCTCTTCGTTTCGAATGTGCATATGTATGATTGCACAATTACTGTAAAAAAGGGAGCTTTTGGTGACTGTGGGTTATATGTATATAAATTGCCTTACATAGCCTTTTTAAAAATATTATATAAAAGGCCTTTAGAGAATATGTTGTGATTACTGAAAGGCTGGTGAATTCAATAATTTACTGGTGTTTTTTTAGATTTATCTTTGGTGATTAAATGTTTTTAGAATATAGACATTCTTTTTAGAATTCTTTTAGGATGATAGAACAAAGATGGAGATGATTTTAAGTTAAATTTATCATGTCTCTTTGAAGTTCGGGAGTCTCAAAGTTGTGACTATAGACATCCCTTATGACATTATAGCAATATGTATTCATTTAAAATACTAAACGTATCGAGCACCTTCTGTGTATCAGGTACTGTGCAGAGTGCTGAGACTATAAAAACAAGTAAGATGTCATAAGTATCCTTGAATAAATTATGATCTAGGGGGAGAGACTGACTTGGTTCTCAATACAGTGCCGTCAGTACTACAAGAGGGATCTAGACAGCGTAGTAAGGGGCGAGCATTTAGAGAGCTGCATTAGTTCAGTATTGAGTTCAGAGTTCAGAGGTGGGGGTGGGGGTGGAAGGGAGAAGTGAAGATGAGTCTGGAGCAGTTATAGGAATCAGATGGGTCCCAGAGGTCTTTGAATGCCCTGTTAAGACACATGGACTTTATGCTTAACAGTATAAAAGCTCTTTGAAGATACTAAGAAGAGAGGGGTTAAGATGGAGGAGTAAGATCTCTGATCACATCTGTGACATATGTGGTGAAATGACCTTGCGATTCGGAGCGTGGAACAGAGATGAATAGTACAGGGCAGGGAGACCGTTCAGTGGGCTGTTGATTAGACCACGTGAGCGATGATGGACGAGGAGGATTTGAATCCAGGCTGTGGAAGGGAATAGCCCTCTGGATGTTTGGATGTAGAACTTGGGAGAGGTGGTAGGACTAGAAGTATAGGTATAAGTCATCCACAGAAGGTCCATGGAGTGACCACCACCACAGAAATGAAGTCACTAAGGAAAAGGCGTAGAGTGAAAATTTGAAGAGGAACCATGAAGGAACGTTGGGGGAGACACCAGGGGTTATCACAGAGGTAGAGAAAGGTGAGCCATAGAAGAGACTGATGAGGAGCAGCCAGGAAGGCCTGAGAAAAATGAGGAGAGCGTTGGAATTGTGGACTCCTGGGGGCCATAGTGTTTCAAAAGGGAGGAGGTGGTGAAAGAAAGAGCGTCGGATGCTACAAAGATGTCAGGTAAAGGACCCAGTGTTTGTTGGATTAATAAGGAAGAGATAATTGAAGAGTTCCAGTGGGAGTTAGGAGGCGATCTTGATGCTACTCCAGTGTTATTTTAGTCTGAATTCTTTGGTTTCACGTGAAAAGTAACTGGAACTAGGTTCTAGGCAACGGAGGGATTGACGGACTAGAATCTGTAGCCGGTTTGGAAGATCACACTGTAGGAATTTTAGAGATGCACCTAGCCTGGAGGATTGGTAGAATGCAGAATTTTATTCTTCAGGATAATCTCTTGCCATTTCTCATCATTTCTTTCTGCCTGTTAGTTGCCTTATTTTTCATGAAATACCTGCTTTCTAGACATGGAGGGCAGTAGACAGTGCAGTTTTCTACCTCTGGAGTGGGATCGTTATTCTTCCTTCAAATCTGTAGGTAAAAATGTTAGAGAGTGACTGCTTTTGCCCATCTTGGATGAGGTGCTGTGCCTGAGCCAGCTGCTGGTATCTCGGTACAGGTCATGAAAGAACATGGTGACTCCTATGGTAGTAAAGAGTTGAGTGGGTATGGCAGGTCTGAGTATGGGGAGGGAAACTTTTAGGCAGACAGTCTCGTTGACATCCCCTGGAAGTACAGGAAAGATGGAGTGGGAAATGAGGAGGAAGCAAAAGTGAGTGTAGAGTACTCTTTTAGCCTGGGCTATGAAAGTGAGTGTTTTGATGGTAACTAAACAGGGACAAGTGGACATTGGTGGGGTTATTGCATCACCAAATCGTTGGTGGAGATTTAGTGATGAGGGTTGAAAATGTTTTTGTAAACAAGAGGTGGATGTTAATTGTCATGTTTGTGGGAAAAGGTTTCTATGCAGACACATTCTTGTGGACATAGATATTTATGTGAACAGAGGAAGTCTGGTTATAATCACCAATTTCAAAATAATCGTGTGGTCCCTTTATTGTCAGATTTATGTTCTCTGGGTAGTCTTCTTTGTGTTTGAAATGAACATAAGCCATATCTGTAGAAAGAAACCAGAGAATATTAGATTTTGCAAAAGATCCCTGAGGTCGTATAATCTAAGGTACTTAATTTTATGGGTATGAAAAGTAGACTCTAAAAAAGTAAAGTGAAGGAATCACAGATATAGCAGTGCCTATCAGAAGAAGAGAGTCTGTTTCTTCCTTGGGTCTCTGATTAGATAGTGGGGAAGTCTTTCCTAAAACTTCTTCCATAGACCTCCTTCATGACCCCTTGTACAGAATTGGAGCACAGCCCTTACCTCTGAAACCTGGTGCTGATAAAGGGGAATGTGACAACCTGATTAAAAGAAGAAGGATCTGCTCCCCAAGAATTGTGCACCTGAGCCAAATCAGGACTTTCCAGCAAGAAAGAAATGGAACACCAGCACAAAAAGAGAGGCAGAAAAGGCAGGGAGTGCCAAGGTGCCCTGTACAGAGAGAGCATAGACGTGGGGGAAGGACATTGGAAGTAAAGCCATGAGTGGATCACAGAGCCGCGGGCACAAGAGAATGGAGATCACACGTGTTGGTGCCTGACATGAGTAGGCACGTGCCAGGGTCCTGATGAGGCAGAAAGGATGTATCCCTATTCTTATGAGGAACTGAGGCTCCAGGTAACTTGCCGGAGGACCCACTGCTAAGGGTTGAGTCTACATTTGAAAGCAAGTACTCTCTTAACTGGGGAGTTCATCTGTTATTCCAAATAGTCTTCCATTGTATCATTCCATCATGCGTGAAATGTTAGCATTTGACTTTTATTCTCAGGTGTTATTCAAGGGTTCTGAGCAGGAGTGAGCATTCCAGGAGTGCTCAGCGGGGAAGTGAGATGGCAGCCTTGGGAAGGCTGGATGGCCACCATTCCGGTCTGCAGACAGTTTCCTGGAATGTCTCACACCCAGACAGTGGAGTCACTAAATGATTCTGTTGTCAGGCCTGCATTTGTTGTATTTTCCGTAAAAATAAAGATCAAATTCTGTACCCAGTTTTGTGCCTCCCTAGCTGCCGCCTCCTTTCCGGTAGTAGTACTCGAGTTCCTCTTGGGCTACTCCCCTTTATTGAACATCTTGCTGCATAGCTGGCGCTGACTCAGACCAGACTAATTCTGCATTAACTGCTTAATTCGCCAAGAGGTTTCTCAATCCATAACATGTCCTGGACGTAGCTGCTGCTTCTATTCTAATTGCCATGAACTCAGAGAGAGAACGATGTTGTCTCTACCAACCCTGAACTTCCTATTTACACGAATCATCTCTAGAATAGTTTGTAAACAAGGAAAATATAGAATGCCTAGTCTTCATACCTTAAAAACACATCTGGAACTGTTTGAACTAACTAAAAGTAGAATAAGGGCTATGGTAGATTATGCCATACCTTTTCTTTTTACTTAAAAAAAGAAAACAGGAAATGGAAACCGTACCACTCCTAGAAGGCCTCGACACTGAATTGGATATTGAAATGGTATCAGTAATGTATTTATATATGCCACATTTTCTTCCATGTTTCAGCCTCCTTTGGTACATATGTGTTGGATATTTGCCAGGTGAGTTGAAATGTTACCACATAGAGGAGATTTTTATTTAGAAGTGGTGTGAATCGTTAAGGTAGAGGTAAAGTCAGTCTTTTTGATTATACATACCTTCCTGCTCTAATAGAGATTGTTTTTCTTTTTTTTTTATCATTTTGTGTCAGTTTTTCAATAAATGTCAGCATTCCCCTGTAGCAACTAAAAATAGAAATTACGTCTAAGAACAGTGTAATTTTCATAAACTTAAAAAATTACATAAGAAATATTCTAACTTAATATTGGTTTTACTGTATCCTCTAATTTGAAGTGGAGTGAAATACTTCTGTGGTCGAATCATAGCTCTTTTGCTGTTTGCTATAAAAGTTTCAAGAATATATATTTCAAAAATTTTTTTTTAAAGTAATCCAAAACAAATGCAACAGAACTCAACATTCTTGAAACACATTTTCTGAATTTATCTTAAATCTCTCTACTCCAGAGGGTTTGTGTGTGTGTGTACGGGTTAGGCCTGGCTGGTTCCTTCCCCATCGATCCCCATCCTGGATTGATTGCACTGAACAGCCCAGAATGAGTTACATATGGTCCCACTTTGTCTAAGTTTGTGGGACCTCTGGGTTGGAACTCCATTTGATCAGTGAAGCTAACCATCACAGAAATCTGGCTAAAGTCAAAATCCTAGATATATACACATATGCATATATTCCAGTGAGAATGGATATATTCCTGTTAGAAGCAGTGGTGTTTTTTGCTATTTATTGGCTCAGTGGTTACTGTTCTTAAAGTATCGGTGTCATTTCAAAGATCTTAAAAAAAAATCACTCATCTCCCTTTTATTGTTGTTGTTACTATTATTAACATCATCTTAAGTTTGAAGAGGAAACCCCGCTGTCAGTTTTATAGTTCCTTTCCTTTTTTCTTAGCATCGGCGAACAGAGTAGAGGAACACAGGGATTAAGATACGTATTCCAGTTTAGGGGCGCCTGGGTGGCGCAGCCATTAAGTGTCTGCCTTCGGCTCAGGGCGTGATCCCGGCGTTATGGGATCGAGCCCCACATCAGGCTCTTCTGCTAGGAGCCTGCTTCTTCCTCTCCCACTCCCCCTGCTTGTGTTCCCTCTCTCGCTGGCTGTCTCTGTCAAATAAATAAAATCTTTAAAAAAAAAAAAAAAGATACGTATTCCAGTTTAGGTTTTTGCTCAGGAGGTCCATCGAGGCAAGTCTGGTGTAGGGGCCGTGCCCACGGAGGCTCAGCATTTTTGGGGGTAGACGAAGCCATCCCGAGGACCTCTCTCTTCACGTAGGCTCTTTTCTCCCTGTGTTGGTCTTTTCTCTCTTCTCTTTTCCTTCCGTTGCTTTATTTATTTATTTTTGCATTATTCCCATTTCCCCTTCCCCCCTCCTGCTCTTCCTTTCTCTGTCTGTGCAACCACGTGCTTCAAATCTGTGTATCTGGACTGCCTTCTCTCACAGTTCAGCGTGAGTGTTAGCAGAATGAAAACCAGATGGACCAGCAGTTCCCACTGTTATCTCCCAGCCGACTCTGGCAAGCCTCCCTCTATCCCTCCTTCCTTGGCATGACAGAAATATTTGCCTTTATTTAGGGAGACTTGTATTTGCTGCCGTACCTCTACGTAGCCTCAGCTGCAACATAAGCGGAAAGCTATTTATTCCCTTGTTGCTGAGGTTGGTTGAGGTGAGTAGACTGTGCAGGGATTTTAACTGTTGAAGAAGCGGTTTTAAACCTGCCTAACTTCTGTATTTTTCTAGAATAAGGGATTTACTGATTCTGGGTGTTAAATGCTCTGGAATTGCCATACGAAGATGAGTTTTGAACAGGAAGATAAAGGTAGAGATGCTCTCCATGGTGTGTTTTTACCGTCATTTCACTCAGAACACTTATTTACTGAAGAGGGACGTTCGTTGTTTCTCAGCCAGCAGTCGAGATTAAGAATTAGAGACCCGGCTACTAGGTTATCAAAATGCTGTTCTTAGAAGGATGATTATGTTTTTACTCTTCTGTCACAGTTTCCCTCAGACGGTATCAACATTATTTCAGCTTTAAAATGTTATGTTCTGTTGCTACCCAAGTCTTACGAATCGGCTCTGAATAAAGGTGTGAGCTGGGTTTGGAATTGCCTTAGTAGTAGTTTGGATTTTTCATTTTTCAAATAGAGACTTTGAAGTAATTTTTGAGAATTTCTCCCTATGGTTATCATAAGGTTTTAGAAGACTCATTCTTGATCAGTCGTCTGTGTTACTTTTCAAATCGTCCAAACGGGAAATATCTGCACCTGAGACTGTAAGAGGCGCCTCAGACATTTTGGGGGGTGGGGGTGGGGGTGCACACGCATGCACAGGCACACAGTGATTGCAGAAAATTGGATCTGAAGAAACAAATGAAACCTTTTTTGCTAGAGATCTGTCGCTTTGATAAATAGATTTGAGAAAAAAACAGCTCGAAATTTCAAAGGAAAGAATCTATTTAGTAGAAAACAGTCCTGAAGCTCAAATGTTCATTACTGGGTAATCAGGAGATTTCGCCATATCTGTCACATACTCATGAAAAGATACAGGGAGGGCCTTTAGTTCTTTTTAGTTCTCAGTTTGGAAACTTTTCCATTCTCATTCTGAGTGAGATTATTAATTGAAGTATTGGTCTCATGTTTTTAAGACGGTGGGTTGTAAACTCACAAATTCTGAGTAAATTAGTTTACCTTCATTGTGTAAAAGACAGCATTTACGTAGTGGTGATTTTTCAAATAGGGCAGAGCGACACTGAAGTGAGAAGTGTACCTGGGAGACATAACCCGCTTCACCTAACAGGCCAGAAAGTAAGCGCGAAGAGGGAATGGCAGGTGTTACGAAAAAATCATTGCAAAATGTTGGCTCCTAGGCATATCTCACCTGCATAACAGAGCTGCAGATTTGTGTCGTTTCTGAGCTAAAGGGTTTCTTACCATTCTACTTCCCCATCTATTTTTTAGCTGTTGCTAATGTTGGCTTCAGCTTGCAGTGAAGTTGTGCTGTTGCATATAACACTACCACGGTAGCATCTGCCCAAGCCAGAAATAACAATAGGATGTAAAATAACCCAGTTACAAATGAGGTCCTGCCATCTGTGCTACACTTTCTTAAGTGGGGTTTGGATGATAAAGTCCTGATTTAAACTTCAGTAGATAAGCCTACTTTATTGATAGGAGGTGTCAGAGTTCTTCTGTTCACTTGCTTGTAAAAAAGATGAACCCCACTTAAAAAAAACAAAACAAAACAACGAAGGTGCTTAAGGAGGAAAATAACCTGTTCATGGTGGCGTCCTCCAGATCGGACTGAGAAGCACTCCACGATGCCAGACTCACCTGTGGATGTGAAGACCCCGTCTAGGCTGACTCCTCCCACCATGCCCCCTCCCCCCACAACTCAAGGAGCTCCGAGAACCAGTTCATTTACACCGACGACTTGTGAGTAGGCATTTCTGCATTTCCTGTTTACATTTTGAAGTCTAATTTTTTTTCCTGCAAATAAAAATTAAGGGAAAATAAGATCCAGCATCAATGTGTTACACAGAAGTGCAGCACCCCTCCCCCAACCCCCTCCAAATCGTTCAGTTGCTGGTTGAGTAGCTGTTGAGCCTTTGCAGACATATAGCATCTTGGGTATAGTTTGTATGACCGCCAATATTTGCCTGCCTTTTCATTTCTGCCTCACAGTTGTAGTCTGCTTTGATTTCAGCGGTGAAGAATACTGCATTCATTGGGTCTGCGACTCCATTTGTTATCACCGTTAACTTTCAGTTGACTTAACATGTAGCTCCTTATTTTAGTTTGTGCGTTTTGACTTGGCACATGTTAATACCCTACAGTTATTTCCAGGTCACTTCTGATCTTCTAATACCACTTTCTTCTGTTATTTACAAATAATAGTAAAACCTAGCATCCTTAAGTTAGAAGGGCTATTGCTCTAGGCAACAGTCACGTACAGAAAACTTCCTGAAAAAAGCAGCATCTTTCTGGTCCCGAACCTGTCAGATATTGATTAAACCTTTCCTCCCTTCCAGCTCGGCTCAGGCCTTGTGTTCGGAGTCAGGGATGTGTATTGCTTTTTGTGTTGTCCCAGGAAGGGACAGAACATTCTGACCGAACAGCAACTTCTCTTCCTTTCCTGTATATTCCAGTAGGGGTAGTGGATAGCTTTGTTTTCAGTCAATCTCAGGATCCTGGTTAAAATGGTCATAGAGGATTTGTGAAACTAATAAATGCTATCGGTTGCAGATAATACTATTTACAGACCACGTGCCATGAAGTCTATATGAATGAAAAATAACTAACAGGCAAAAACAGATAGATCCCTGGGATTAGAAGGGATTGGCTGAATACACAGCCCTGCCATTTAAAAGACCTTTCCAAACGTGGAAGGAGCAGGAGGCTGCAGCGGTGCCGAGTTATAACCCTGTCATCTTGTATTTGGTTTGCTGTTACCCAGAGCCACAGGGGTAGGCAGATGTCTCCTGTGAGAGGAGCAATCATTCCATGACAGGTTGCTTTGGCGCTCATTTGGGACAAGGGACCATTTCATTATCTTGAAACTTTTAATAATAATAGAGTACTTAAGACATCCTCAAACCCCTGTTGATAATCTGTCAAAATGATATTAAAAAGATGGGTTTGCTAAAGATGAGTTTGTCGAATTAATTGATTTAATATGATAAAATCATATTTTCAACATTTTCTTTAGTGAGAAATGTCTCAAATTTTCTAGTCTTGTTCTTACGAATTATCTTGATGTTCAAATACATTTTATCGGAAATGAAGTTATCACATTACCACCAATCCATGCTATTAGTTGGAATGAGATGTCCCTTTTCGATGTCTTGAAATAACTCTTTGATAATTACCATATCCATTTGGCTTCTTATGTAAAATTTGCATTTTCCCTAAAGAAGTGGTTCAGAAATATGAGGGGGAGAAAATAGCCTTCTAATTGGGTGGTATAAGGTTAAAACTTGAAAGTCTTATTTCTATAAACACAGCTGTCAGTTGTGTGTACAAAACATGATTAAAAATGTTCAGTGATAAATTTAGTCTCCACCAAATGTACACTTTCTCCGGGGGAACAGTTGAGACAGGAATGGTCCCGTTATATTGATGTAAGCCTGTGACAAAAGGCTGACATCCCAGCGCTGTTTGTTGTGTGTTTGAAACATCTCAGGTGGTTGGCATATGTGCACATGGGAGGCAGGGCTGTCCCCGTGTTACAGCCGACCCCCATGTATTACCAGCTTCCGTGTAGAAGACCCTCATGCAGGGTGAGCAGTTAGACCCATTTACTTACACAGTCCCCGAACCTGTGGAAATCCTGTGACGCCAAAGCATTTTACAGCAAAGTCCCAACAGTGGTTAAATCACAACATCCACCCGATTTAAAGGGAATGAAGCTTGGTTATGATTTCCTTGTGCATATTCCCTGTAACTTTATTTATTTATTTTTTCTTTCTGATTTTGTGCTCCTGACAGTAACTAATGGCACGAGCCATTCACCCACAGCCTTGAATGGCGCCCCCTCGCCGCCCAATGGCTTTAGCAATGGGCCTTCCTCTTCTTCCTCTTCTTCTCTGGCTAATCAGCAGCTGCCCCCAGCCTGCGGGGCCAGGCAGCTCAGTAAGCTGAAACGGTTCCTTACGACCCTGCAGCAGTTTGGCAATGACATTTCTCCAGAGATAGGAGAGCGAGTCCGCACCCTCGTACTAGGACTGGTGGTAAGCAAACGGAAATGAGCCCAGTTGTCTGGGGTAAGGGATAGTGTGCGTGGGAGATTCAGAATGCAGACTGTTCTCCCGGGTGTTTTGGTCTAATATATGCTACACCTGGAGATTGCATGTAAGTCTGAGAATTCTGTAGTAACAGGGTTCTCAAGCATGTGTTATGTATGGACGCCCACCGTGGTTTCTTTTACTATTTGACTAATGAAGATAAGGTTCTACAAATTTATTATTTTCTTAGCCATTAATGTGTGTGTGTGTGTGTGTGTGTGTGTGTGTGTGTAAAATTCCATAGGTATAACCTCTTGGCATGACTAGTGGCTTTCCACAATGACAAAATGTTTTTGTTATGTTAATGATTCACTTAATCTAATTGGGTGCTCATTTTGACCTAGTTGCTTTGAGAGATTATAATCAGTCTACATGAACAAGGATTTATAACCAGGAATACATTCTTCTCTATGTGTTTTCATTTTTGAGGCTAATAACATTTTTAAAAATTTTTATTGTGGTAAAATCTACATAACATAAAATTGACCATTTTAACTGTTCCCAAGCGGATGGTTCAGTGGCATTAACTGCATTCACATTGTTGTGTAACTGTCCCCACCATCGGTCTTCAGAACTTTTTCATCATCCCAAACTGAAACTCTGTACCCATTAAACAATAATGTCCCAATTTCCCCTCCCCCAACCCCTCCTAACCACTAATTGTTAAAAAGAAAAAAAAAACACAATCCTTTGTTATAGGTAGAATTACTTAAACCATTAGTTTGAAAACAGAAGTGTTGATTTTTGGCACATGAGTCTATATTCTGCACATTATCACACTGGACATGAGAACATATATCATTTTGGGGGGGTCCTCCATCACTTTTACACATACTGTGATTTTCTATATAAGTAGAGGATTTTTATTTAGGAAGGCAGTTTTCCCATAGCAAACCGACTCATGGAGAAGCTGTCAGTCACATATTCAGCCCTTATGGCAGAACTCAAATTCAGGTGACAGGCGCCAGTTTCCTTTCTCTTGAAATAGATCATTCATTTTTGTGATGTGGATGTATCATGGGCAAAGCCGTACTAGTTGCGTTTTTGCAAAAGAAGCCCCAGAATTAAAGGCTGGGTGAGAGTCTAGTGCAGTAGACATGCTTCAGATCACAATAACTCACATTTGACAGAGATTTTGCAATTCACTTTTTTTAACTCTTACCTCCCTCCACTCTGCACTCTTAAGAACAAAAAGCTGTTGCGTTTCCCACAATTTGCCAGCTCCACCTTGCTCTTCCAGGACAGGAACTGTGTCAGCATACTGCAGTTAATTTTGTCAATCACTTATCTTTTCCTTTTTATTCATTCTTGAGTTTTGCATAATAGGCTTTGCAACTCACAAATAAATTAAACCTAAAAGCCACGGAATAAATCCAAAGCAGTGATTGTGTTACATAAATGGTGAATATGTTCTTTGTAACAAAAAATGGTTTTTTGAAAACTGTTTTATAAATATGATATGGTCTCCAAGAGTGGTTTCCATAACTTCAGTTGCAGAAAAATTTGGTAACTTTAAGTCAATTTCCCACATATTAAAAGTGGCATACTTTTGAGTGCAATACTTTTTTTAAGATACGTATTTATCTAAAAACTTTAAGAAGATAAGTTAGGGGAAGGCATTAATTAATAGTGCTTTGCATGTAATAGGCAGGCAGGGAAAATTTTTCAAAAGTGAATGGAGAATGGATTTTATAAAAAATTTTGTTATTTGAATGTAGTCGACACAATATTACATTAGTTTCAGGTGTACAACATAATGATTCAACTTCTATATGTTATGCTCTGCTCACCCTAAGTGTAGCTACCATCTACCACCATACAACACTGTTACAATATTATTAACTATGTTCCCTATGCTGTGCCTTTTATTCCTGTGACTTCTTCATTCCATAACTGGAAACCTGTATCTCCCACACCCCTCTTCACCCAGTTGCCCATTTCCCCCACCCCTTCCTTTTTGGCAACCAGCAATTTGTTTAATAGAGAACAGATCTCTCTCTTTCTTTCTTTCTTTCTTCCTTCCTTCCTTCCTTCCTTCCTTCCTTCCTTCCTTCCTTCCTTCCTTTCTTTCTTTCTTTTTCTTTCTTTCTTGGAGCATCTGACTGCAGGCTTTTATGCATGCCATTTTATTTAAATCTTGGGACTGTCCTTAGGGGTAGTGATTTTATACACCTTTTACACATGGGGAAACTGAGGTTTACAGAAGTAAAATATACAGGGTGACCCAACTGTGGTGACAGGCCTGTGACTTGAACTCAGGTAGTCATTCATAATGAATCACCTTATGCTGTTAACTTAGATGGAGTTAGAAGAACTGTTAGTAGGAACAGGTTAATGGACAAAACAACTGGCATGGCTTTAGAAAACAAGCCATTGAGACAAAATGGAAAAAAAAAAGGACTCCCCGATCTCTGTTGTTACAGATAGAAAGTTAGTGTTGAATCAACATGGTTTCATGTGAAGATGTTTTGAGTTTAGAGGTATGAAAAATTTAGAATTTGGTGCCTCCACACTTTCTCATAAAAAGAAAAGGTACTACTCAAAAAAGTGGGCGGAGCAGT
>NW_024427107.1:38130319-38175319 GCF_017311325.1 Ursus maritimus | reverse complement strand
TTCCCCATGGGAAATCTGACCAAACTCGGGCCATTACTTAAATGTTGTATAAATCTGATGATTATTGAAAACCGTCTTTATGTTCATCTTTATATCTTTTCCTTTGAAGTTGTTAGTTGACCAAAGATATTTCAGGGGATAAACCTGTTTTACCTGGGTAAGTCACTAGATAGTTTTGACTGTGTCAGGGAGCTCACCCTGAGGTTAATTAGCTGCGTATTTCTCGTACCTTCCCTCTTCCTTGTGGACCGCAAAAGCCGCTCGTGGGTGGAGCTGGAATCTGATACCCTGTGGAGTTTTTAATCCCATTATGTTGGAGTATGAAGGGACTTTAAAAATAACGCAGTGCCACTCCCATGGTTGTCAGCGGGCACTGAGGCAGGACGGGGAAGGCGGCCCACAGAGGTCAGCGTCCTCACACCCGGGGCGACCCAGGCGCAGCGGGAGGCAGACCCTGGAGCCCGGTCCTGAGAACTGTGCCGGGACTCAGACTTCTGGCGTGCCCTCGATGACCTGGGTCTTGAGCGGGGTCATGTGCCCCGCCAGTGTTGGAGAAGCGGATCGTCCCCGGGGTTGGCAGGCGCTCCGGGCCGCCCTCTCATCGCTGTCCTCCCCCCACAGGCCAACTTGCCGCTGCTGCAGCGCGAGCTCCTCCACTGCGCAAGGCTGGCCAAACAGAACCCTGCCCAGTACCTCGCCCAGCATGAACAGCTGCTTCTGGATGCCAGCACCACCTCACCTGTTGACTCCTCAGAGCTGCTTCTCGATGTGAACGAAAACGGGAAGAGGCGAACTCCAGACAGGTGAGAAGGAGGAGGACCCCGGACTCGCCGTGGCCGTGGCCGTGGCCTCCTGTCTGTGGTTCGCAGACCTGTTTCACGCCCCCGCGAACTGCTGGGCGAGCGACCCGTCTTGCCAAGGAGCGGTGAGCTCGCGCTGGCCTGCGATGTTACGGAGCGAGGGGTCTCTGGGCGGGTTCATTCTGGCGCCCTGAAATAGTAGGGTCAAAGGTGATGCATAATGCCCAGATGGGCTAAGTGCCACCGAGGGTTCTTAGACACACAGGCAAGGTGAAAATTCTCATTTATTGCATAATTCAACCCACATATTTTGCCCTTCCCGTGTGAGGAAATTTGCCCTTGCGAGTGTTCTCCGCACATGACGGTTTTGAACGCTGGCCTTTGTGTGTTGCTCAGGAAACAGTGCGGTAGCGGTTGAATTGGGGTTTAGAGGAGTGAAGAGAAAGCGTCTGGGAAGCTAGAGGAGCTGCGTGAAGATTAGCAATAAGTAAGAGAACTAATAGATGGCATTTTTACAGTTTCTCAGGCGATACTCGTTCCCTCAGGCACACTGCTCCCTCACTGAGAATTCTGAGAAATGTAAACCAAAGCCCCTTCTCCATTCAGCCCTACCAAGTAGTTGTTGAATAAGGCGTATGCGTGAAATTTCCCTTGTACCTATTAAAATAATTTTCTTGAGTACCTCATCCTCATTTACAAATATTTTCTAATATAGAAATAAGAAGTCTTATTAGCAGCATCTTGCGTCATAGTTGTAAAAATATGGAACCGTACTGAAACGAAACCGTGTTCAGAAACGTATTTGTCATCTGCTTTGTGTCCTTTCTCTACTTACCCACTTTCTGTCTGCATTTCATCAGGCGTGAGTGAAGCAGCCTTTGAGAGGTTAACATTCTGGCACAAGTATGTTCCAGATTCATAGGAGCTTCTGATCCTTGGAGCTACTCAGAGACATCTATCTGTGACCGACTTAGCTACCCTTAAATGTATTAGCTGCTTTGCAAATCAGAATGTTATTAAAAGCCAGCCAGTTTACATACAGTTATTACATAATCCTCCGTTAAGCAGTTTTTATGCTACAGTCTCTGGAATTCTTCTCCTCTTGACATAGGGCCTTGTGATAGTTTAAAATCCAAAAGCAAAAGGTTAAACATAGTTTACTTCTGACATGCTGTAGACCCACCTCCAGACATGACCTGCCAACAGTGCTGCTTTCTCGTTTTTGCAAGCCATTTTTCCTTAGTCCTATTTAAGCATTTAGTGCTTTAGCTTTGGAAGGTGACTGCTTAATCCAGGTGTCTGAGTGGCGTGTCCACATGATACTGAAAACCAAGAAGCGGCCCAAGGATAGATGATTCACACGTGCCTTCCTGTCTGACGCTAACCCCTCCCCCCTGCAGCAAATCCGTACTGTGTGCACGTATGGGGATGTGGCAGCTCCATTTTTCAAGGATAATGTAAAAGAATTAGGGAGAGACTGGCTGGACAATTGGGAAGAAAACCTTTATTTGGGCAAAGGCTGGGGTACCAGGGGAATCTTTGGATAGCTGTGATAAAAAATATTCCTATAGGCAAAATTGGAAGTGTTCTAGAAACCCCAACTGCTAAGTAACAGACCAAACAGTTTCATGCCCTTCTCTCTATCCCAGCCATTTCCTCACTGATTTTCTTTCCCAGTGTTTTATATTTGGAGGTGTTGTGCCTGCAGGCTTTGCTTGGACGATGCTGAGGTGAGCCTTGAGCAGCATGCTAACACTGATACGGAAACTTCCTGTAAATTCCACAGATAATCGGCATTTTGGTTTTGGTGATCCGTAGCTGCATGTGCATGCAAGTTTGCATTTGATCACGTGGAACTTTCTTAAAAGAGCCTCCAGTCTTGTTCTCCCTTCAGGTTATTCATAGGCAGTTGCTGGAGTCCAGAATTCACACAGTTGCTCTTTGACTGGAACATTCTTTTTCAAGTGGAACCCTGAAGTGTGTGTTTTAATGGAAGGATGGCAAATGGATTTCCTTAGAGTTAGGAGGACGGGTAATGAGAATATGTTGTGTAAATACATTTGTATCTTGTGGGAATATGATCAGAGCCAAGAAAATATGGGTCTCTACAGTATTTCTTTGCATATATTTTCTGCATCTTGTTTGCATATGCATTTTCCTCTCCTCTGGTTATTTATCTGTATATTCAGATCTACTATATGAAATTTTATAGAGTATGGAGCTGTCTGACAGCAGAGCTTTTTTTGTTTTACTGAATGTTTTGTTGGTGCATATGGTCTGACATGGATGAGCGACCACGGTGAGATTTTGGAGTCTATTAAACTGGCTCATTAAAGAGATCAATCTGTTTCTGTAATAACACTGGGAACCATCAGTCACTAAAAGAGGGAAAAACTGACACCTGAGGAGAAAACACATTTTGGTAATTTGTTCATGACATGTCACGAACAAAAGAGCGCTCTATATTTTGTTTACAACTTTGGGGGCTTAAATTGTGTGACGATTGCAGATTTAATCTACTAGACAGTCATCATGTGTTTCAGGGATGGGTTGTGGCGTATTTAACTTTCTTCTCATCCTTAAATATGATTGCCACTGGTTATGTTTCTTCTTTTTTTAAACATTATTGTTATTTACAGAGAAATGAAGACTCTGAGGGAAATCTGAAATCTTTTTTTTTTTCCTGTAAGAAACAGTGAAATTTATTCTACTTTCTTTTTAAAATATCTCCAGGGTGAGTTTCTGAACAACTATACTAAATTTGTAGGTCTGTGGTAGAATACTGTAGAACCCAATTTAGAAAAAGGCAATTTTCATTTTAAAATCATGCTATTTTTTTCCTAAAATACTAAGGAAAGTAAATAGAAAATTCTGACTTCTACTCTTTGTTAGTATTTAAGAGTTCATTGGTTATAGTAGACCTTGATTCTGTCATTCTGTGTTGGGAGAAGCTGACAAAGGGGATAGGAACCTTCCTGGCGCTGATTAAATGAAGTGACCGCTTTCAAAGATAAGACTAGAAGCTAAGAGCGCTCTTTAAAACTTCTCGCCGGGGCAGTCATGAAGACACTCACACTTTCACATGGAGTGAGGAGGAAAGAGCAATTAGAGAAGGCTGCATTCTTTTGAGACTACAGAATGCATAAAAATTATTATGGTGAAAACACTTGCGTTAATCATCATTGCTGTCTGTCTTTCCTCACAGCTTTGATCCTGCAGCTTTTTGTTATAATTCATCTTTAATATTATGTTTGCGTCTGTTAATGCTGATTTTCTGACTCAGAGAATCTTTCTTGCTTAAGAAATCAAACTGAATGATCTTTGGTTTGTATGGGTAACTCTGTTTCTACCTCCGCCCCTCACTATTTCAAAGGATCGATGTTAAATATTAATCCTCTTCTTATATATTATCATTTTAATATAATTATGCTTTAAATCGTTCTCTGCTTAACACATCTAGACTTTATTATGTAGGCCACGCCGTTGCATTAATATGGATTTCTTCCTCCCTCGATAATTAAATATTATTTTCTAAAAAGACTTGTTTGACCTTTAGGATTCTGTAGCTCGTCAGCTGGGAGGAACCTTATGGATCTCCCAGGCTGGAGGAAATGATGGCCCAAAGAACTTGCTTAAAGTCACGAAGCTTCTTAGGGGCAAAACCAGCATATTTATAGACCTGAAATCTTGCAGTTGCACAAAATATGTTTTAATGTGCAGTTTAAATAAGGGAACCTCAACTAGGAACTAGGGGTTTTTTCCCCCTTACTTTCCCTCATTTATTTTTGCTGCGTAATTGCTCACGTGGGTAATGCGATAGTATAATATTCTGGGGGTTTGTAAATCTTTTTAATGACAGAGGATCCACAGCCAGCCAGGTTTCCTGGCTTAATGAGTAAGTTAAAAAATGTTGAAGGTTGGAGGGTCAGAAGGCAGTCGTTTTGACACTGTGTTGGTTGAATATGTAAGATTTGTCATCACAGCACACACCAGCTGAACCTACTGGGCCCCTCTTTCCGTTTCTGTAAAATAAATGAGGCTTCAATATTTTTGTCTTTCTAAAAAGAAAAGGTAGGCACACTTTACAATGAACTGTAGGATTAATTGGCTATGCCAATCAGAATTAAATTTGTGTTGTCCACTGCATTCAGTTTTCTGTGACAAAATGTAAGGAATTTATGTTACATACTTGTGTTGCATCTTTTATGCAATCTTTCTTGCACAAAGTGAGTAATCATCCCTGTAGAAATGACTTTTTTTTATAGTCAGATCAATTGTGAAGTCTTCTAGTGAAATATCATTATGTTGCATTTACACGATAAGAAGACTTGGCTGGTTGTATGGGACATTTTGGTCTCTCCACACCAACTTCAGTGGGAACTTGGCTAGTCTTATTTCTTGCTGCTCTCCTAGGGTCTAGCCCCCTGGTGAATACTCTTCATGCTTTAGTCTGTGTTCTGACCGATGGTTTCTGCTGTGTTTCATGTTCTTGTATGTCGTCATTCTATTCATGCTTTACAGGCTAACTCAGGCAGTATCTACTCTTTGAATGAAAGCTTCCCAAGCATAAATATTAAAAATAGTTACTATGTTACTGAGCACTTAAGATGTGCCAAGCCTCATGCTAAGTAACTGACATATTAATATATAGTAATCCCCCCCATCTGTGGGGCATACGTTCCAAGACCCCCAGTGGATGCCTGAAACCACAGATAGTACCAAACCCTATATGCTGTGTTTCTTCCTATGATAAAGTTTAATTTTAAATCAGGCATCATGTCATTAACCACAAAAATAAAATAGAACAGTTATAACAATGTTCTGCAATAAAAGTTATGTGAATGTGGTCTCTCTCAAAATATCTTTTTGTACGGTGCTCACTCTTCTTGTGATGATGTGGGATGAAAAAATGCCTATGTGATGAGATGAAGTGACGTGAAAGACAGAGGCGTTGTGACGTCCCGTTAGGCTACCATTGGCGATAACGTTACAAGGAGGATCATCTGCTTCTGGAGTGTGGTTGACTGGGGAACTGGAACTGTGAAAAGCGAAACCGCAGACAAGGGGAGGCTACCATATATGTAGCAGTTTATTTTCTACCAGGCCTATTATACAGAGGCAGGCTGGATAATGTGTCTGAGGTCACATGGCTTCCAAGAGACGCACTGATGGGATTCTGACCTCACGTTCTCGGACTCTGACTCGAGCGTCCATGATCTTATAATTAGGATTCTTACACCACCAGCTGCTGAATGCTCCACCTTGAAAACGGCGTGATTTGATTAAGTTATTGGATACCAACTATGTGCTAGGCTCTTTACGTGGAGTTTTCGGATCGTCCTTAGTAGCTCTGAGACAGTTGTCCTCATTTTGTGGATGAAAACACTGAGACGCATAGTGGTTAAGCTTCTAAGTTCATGTGGCCGGCAGGTAGCAGGGCCAAAACTTGAAGCCAACTCCACAGCCCCTGCTCTCTTGAGTGCACATTGTGGAGTGAGCTTTACTCCTTCTAATGTCCCACTGTTGTACTGTTCTTATGCTACCTGCCAAATTCAGGTCCTGCATGAATGTATAGAAACCTTACATCTCTAAGTAAATTGCGTTTATGGTGAAGATTTCTTGGCAGCCCTTCCAAAAAGAATTTAAGTCTAGTACTAAATGATAATCTTATGGGGAGGCTCTTGGGGGATCATGGATTGTGTCTTGGTCATCTTTGTATTCCTGGGAAAGCTTAGGATGGTGCATTACACATCCTGAGTGTCTGAACCAAAACAAAGCCAAACACCACACACACACACACACACAACACAACATACACAACAATGCCAGCAATAGTATATGAACAAATAAAGTTAAGCATTTAATGCAATCATTTTCAGTAGTACACCAGATGTTCTCTCTCAAGAGTCTTGCTAGCTTGCTTTCTTGATTACTGTCTTGCTTTCTATTGTTTTAAAAGATGCATCTCTGAAACACCCACAACAATGAAAATAGCCATGCGTAGCCCAGGAACAAAATGCCATGATTGATTCACTGACCAGAAAAAACTGGAGGGTTCCAATTGGAATTTATAGATAACTGATTAGAAAAAGAAAGCACGGTTGCAGATAGATAGTGGGAGCTGGGGAAATCGAGTACCTTGCAGTGGCCAGAAATTAGCAAAGGCATGGGGACATCCAGTCGCAAGTTGAGCAGGTCTTTAGGAGACATGGGAGGGAGGACTCAGATGGCTCTGTGAAGCTGTATATTGTAATTCCTGAAGGTCCAGGTGTTGTGGCTGTAAGTCTGGAGTCGCAAACACCCACCTGCATCTTACTCGCTCCTGAAGGTATGAGTGTCCTGCTCAGGAAGCTGACTCCTGGGTGCTGCTTTAGCCATGGAGGGATTGAAGGCATTCCTTTCCATGTGGCCCAGCAGTGATGGTCCTGTGTCAGTCAGCTCCCTGTTCTTCCCTGTCTACATATCCCACTTCCTCCAGGGAGATAGCAAAAACACTGAACTACTCTGAGGTGTCATGAAGCATTAGGTTTGAATTTCATTTTAAAGAGGCAGGGTAATTTGTAATATATTTTATTTCAACACCAATGGAAAGGTGGTATGTAAAATTTTTATCTAAACTTACCTGGTTCCTAACAATTCCTGAAGAGACCTTTTGCTGATCTGTGTTTTGAAAATATGATGTCAAGAATGATTTTACCCCCCTTTTGATTCAGTGTCCAGTTAGTCTGTGGGCCAGTTATTAATGTCTTTGGGCTTTTTAAAACCAAGAGCTATTACTTCCTGAGACGTAAATCTTGACTTCTAAAATACAAGAATAAATCCATGTGTCTTTATTGGGAGAGTATGCTGGTATCTTAGCCCTGGCTCTGGCTGGGACACTGGTCGAGTGGGGCAGTGGTGTGAACAGGCTGAGATAAGGTGTCCTGACTCGGCAGAGGGACTTGTGCCAGAGACGCTTAAGAGGCCCTTGGCAGGACTTGATTTGGAGAAGAAAGTTGCAGCATGACTTCGAAGTTTCTGCCTGGGTGACTAGGTAGAAGGTTGCAAAATTGACCGGGACAGGAAGTACCAGAGAAAGATGAGGTCAGTTTGGACATGTTCTGTTGAAATACCTGTGATAACTCAAAAAAGTGAGCACCTAAAGCAGGTATTTCTTTATAACAGGAATAAGATTAGAATTATTCAGTTTCTTCCTTGGCATCTTAAGGCATATTACGCTGTACCCATTTGCCTCTCCCTAGAACAGTCTTGATAGTGCTATTTTCCCCACATTAAAAAAAAATTTTTTTAAATTTAAGTATATTCCAGTCATAGGGGATTGGTCCTTTCCTTCCATTTCTTGTCATGGATTTATAATAACTTCTTTCATTTTCCCTCATTTCCTTGAATGTTACCCTGTTTTATATAAATAGGGATTATCAGTGCACACTAGCTAGTCATGACTTTTGAAATATTTTATGTAGAGGAAAATGTTTAAAAACCCTGTGTTTTCTTTCTAAAATAGCTCATAGCCTCTGTTATTGAGGAACTAGGGGGGAAAACGGCCTGAGATGGGGTAAAATGTAAGTTAGGTTGTCTCTTAAGTTTTGTTGTGTTTGTTTTAATGTTTGTTATTTCCCATTCATCCCATTTTACTGGCCAGGAAACTGAAGCCAGAGGCTAACCTTCCCAAGGTCACACAGCTGATTCCTGAGTGGCCCTTTATTAATAGTGCCATCAGACTCTGGAGAAGTGACTGGAATCTAAATGTTGAAGTGGTTAGGTTATGTTCAGGGAAATTTCTCTTGGTAGGGAGAGAGAATATTCTCAGGCTGACTTCAAAAACAAACAAAAAAATGCCTTCCAGAAATCTCTGAGACATGACGGACTTCCCACTAGAATTTGAGTTATTTCGAGAGTATGCTGGTGTGGGACAATGAAAAGTGATGGGACAATTTGTTCATTTCGCCCAATACACTTTGAAAGGGCAACATAAAAAGAGCTAATTTGGAATTTGCTCAAGCCAATGAGGTGTAGATAGTTGTAAGCATTTCTAAGAAGAAGACAGACAAATAGCCATTAAGATGTTTTAGTTGCCTTTCTGGACATACATCCTTTGAATAGGGTTGGCCTTCTAACCAGACATGGGTGATTTGTGGAAGCACCGGGGAGACCTTTCATAGCTTTGTTTCTATGAGCCGTGAATGTTTTAATGCTTTGCTGTTAAAATATAACTACCTTTGTGAGGTGATGAGTTTTATTGTTTCAGTAAGCTAGCAGAGTGATAGGACAGCAGGGTCCTGATAGAAATGATAGGACAGACTAAAGACCTAGCCCTACTTCGGGATATTACTGTCCTTGTTTTAGGGGGAGAAACCTGTATTTTCATAATAATGGGTCACGGAAGTAATAGCACTGGTCAGACAGCTGATCTGAGGGTGAAGGTAAATAACATTATCCAACCACTTTGAAAATTATAAGAAGTCTTCCAGTGCTGTGTGTTGCTGTTATTGAACAGAGAGAGGCAAAACTAGTAAGTCGAGGCGTTTGACATCTGGGTCAGAGATGTTTGCATATTTAGAAATGCAACAGGGGCTGCTAGAAGGTGTTTAGAGGATATTTTCTATTTTTGCACACACACACAAACTCACACACGACCCCAGCTACAAATAATAAATTGTTCAAAACAAAGAACAGAGAAGTTCTCTGTTGGCTAAAGTGGTTGACTTTGACACAGTTTGGCCAGAGAAGCATTAGCCCTGTGTGTTTCGATCATAACCATGATGTCCTAACTATGCCATTTAGATATAAATATAGAATAATTGAATCGCAGAGTTTTCAAACTAGGAGGGACCTCAGAAATCATCTAGTCCAGTGGTTTTCAAACTTTCGAATTTTAGCAGCAGACTTTGTCCTTTAAAATGAAACCCTAGGTGGAACCCCAGCTTGTAAAACGGAGAAGAATAAGTGGGTTCCTCTGGCCCTTGAAGCCTTGATTGTTTGGGGGAAAAATGCTTCACTGCCTGCAGAATCCCGTAAAAACACCTCAGGGGGCACAGTCTGAAAACCACTGATCTAGTCCAACCCTTTCATTTTACAGATGAGCAAACTAAGGTCCAGAGAGGTTAAGTGGCTTGCCCAGGGTCACACAGCTAGTCGTGGAAGAGCCAGGACTAGATCTCAGGTCTCTTGATTCCCAGTCCAGTGCTCTTTCCACTACACCCCCCTGCCGGTAAGGTAGGTGCTGTGTTAGCATTATCTTCATAGCTACTAATAGTTTTCAGTATTTTCCAACTGATTTATGCTGGTGTTGTGCATTGAATGTTGAAGTGTTTTATTCAGAAATGTATAGGATAAAAAAAAACAGACTAGAATGTCAGATTTACTCTTAGATAAATTGATAGCTAGATTGTACCCTTTCACTTTTAAAAATTATTTTAAAGCAGTGCATTTAGGTAGTGCCTGAGATATGGGCATTTTTGTCTGATATCAATGATCAAGCTGTATGGAGTTCGTATGTATCAGCCACCTACTTTGATGGGAGCAGCATCGACTTCTGGCTGCTAGTCTCGCGGGGACTGCGATCCAGTGTTGGCCGGGCTCCTGTCGCTGGAACAATGCATCTTTCTTCAGTATGTAATGGGCATATATTCATTTCACATTGAAGTCTGCAGTTTCTCTTAGTTCTTTGTGTGCTTGGGCTTCTATCTCTATCTCCTCTGTCCTTCTCAATCTGGTATGTGAATTGTCACTGGGGCTCTACCCTAAAGGAACACACCGGATGGTTCATGGCAGAATCTTATTGCTGTAATCTCCACATCTCTGTCGTTGAGTTAGTTTCCATGCAGATGCCTCTGGTGTTATCAGACAGAGAGTATCCTAGACTCTATCTAGGAAACTAGGAAAAGTGTCTTAAAAGGCCTCTATGCTCTTGTTACCAACCTAAAGTCAAAAAGGCATGTAGAAATCTCCAGCTACTGTGACTTGGTAGAATTCTCGTGGAGAAATTTCCTGGGGAAAATAGTATCACTGGTCTAAGGATAGAGTGCTGGTCTTGTAGGGAGAGCTGAATACAAAGGAAACCATTAGCGTAGGAGCTATGATTTCGGTCAAAGTTGGGATGTGATTCGTTCCTCTTTTATTGAATATATTGAGTTAGTCTCTAAGAATAGAGATATATCCAGCCCCCAGATATTACTTTACCCCGATTTCTGTGTGAGAATCTATGAGCAGCAATTAGTTATCAGGGCCTCTTTTGCAGACCTTATTCCTTCTCAAAGCCAAGTTCAAAGCTCTGTGTATCGCATCATGAAGTGCAGTCAGGGTGTGCCCGTCCTGCCCAGAGACCCGGTGACAGGTCACACAAGCTCTCTGGGCAAGCGTCCTCCACTTTAAGGGGGCTCACTTCCAGGTAGGTCTTTATGGCTGCTGGTGAAGGCAGCGTCCCAGACGTTACATTGCTTTATTGTATTAGCCCTTTCCAGGAGAACTTTCTGTGCTGATGGAAATGTACCGTATCTGTGCAGTGCAATACCATAGCCACAGGTGGTGATGGTGAGTACCTGAGATGTGGCTACTGGTCGTGAAGAACTGAGTTGAAACTGAGTTTACATTTAAATTTAAGCAGCCTCATGGAGCTATTGTACCAGACAACAAAGCTCTTAGATGTTCTCTGACATGAAAGTCAGATGCCGGGTTAGATAAATGGAATAGGAATCCCTTCAGAATTCATCAAGAGACGGATGCTATACCACTTTGGTGAATCTTCACCAAAGACAGTTCAGTTTTAGGATAATTTGTTTGAAATCAAGTACTTATTTTTTTTTTAATAAATATGCTCGCTGTAACAGGGAGATTAAGTTTCCTCTTACTTATTACCTCACCACACATGTGAGCTACAACTGGAAAGGTATTTGCCAGTTTGGTGAGGATTGAACCCATTTTCTCATGTGTGCAGTCTTGCGAAGACTTAGGCCTCCGCATGGGTTTCAGTGAATTCCCATAGGTCTTCTGGGAAGCCGAGTTTAGAAAGTTTCTGTCCAATAAACAAATATTCTGTTTATATTGTAAGTTCCAATGTGAGTATCTGAACTATGCTGGCTTCTGAATAACATTGTGAAACTTTTTCTTTCCCCTTTAGAACCAAAGAAAATGGCTTTGACAGAGAGCCTTTGCACTCCGAACATCCAAGCAAGCGACCATGCACTATTAGCCCAGGCCAGCGGTACAGTCCAAATAACGGCTTATCCTACCAGCCCAATGGCCTGCCTCACCCTACCCCACCTCCACCTCAGCATTACCGTTTGGATGATATGGCCATTGCCCACCACTACAGGGACTCCTATCGACACCCCAGCCACAGGGACCTCAGGGACAGAAACAGACCTATGGGTAAGACTGAAGGATCTGTTCACTTCTTACGGGATTGGGTGCTTGAAGACTCACATCATCACTTCTCAACTGAACCTGAGGCTTGAAATCCGTGATAGGGGTAAAAATTCTCTTCTGTTTCTTTATATCGTCTCCTTTATGAGAACAGTTGGTTAGTGTGAGTATTTCTTTAACAGCTGTGCTTTCTCTCTCTTAATTACTTACGTCTTTATATGACAGCAGACTAATTTTTTTTTTTTTTTGGAAAGGGGTCATCTAAATTAATATAAAGTTCTCAACAAATGCAAAGTGAATTTTTATGAGAATGAATGCATTCTTATTTTATGAATTTTTATACAGAGTGAATTTTTACATGAGAGATTTCATATGCAGCCTGTCTGCCACAAATATTTTTTTTAAATGTTAAAATATGTCTTTTCTTTCACTGTACTTTTATTTCGGATAGCCTTAGAGTTCAATTTGATTTTTCCAGTCTTCACGATACTCTGTATTTGAAAAATATGAGATTGCATGATGTCTCTGGCTTAAATCAACAGATGTTCTTTGAGGAATGGTGTGGTACTTTTTTCACCTGCAAGTGACAGTGATTAAATTTAGTATTGACAGTGTTGTGTCATAGATCAAAGTATCAAAGAAAGAATGAGTTTAGGTAAACATGTGATCTGTTTGCCTGTGTTTGTTCCTTCTTTACATAAAACTATTGAAGTGAAGCATTTAGGAGACATTGCCTTCTAAAGAACAAATGTCTGCCATGCAAAGTAAGAGGGGAAGTGAACAAGATTTGATACCCTGAGATCAGGGATTGAGGGGATAGCATCAGAGCCCTGTGCCCGGGCTCTTTTAATTCTTGATTTTGGTGAATCAAACTATTCATTAATTGAGAGCAACCGTCAATCCTTTCTTCTTTTTCCATCTTCTATGTCCACACCACCTACCAGCAGGACTTCTTTAGTCAGCTAATTGCTGACAAACTTTCCTGCGGGTAGAGTTGGTGGGCAGGGTAGTGGAAATAGCAGGGGATGAGGTCTAAGTGGAAAACTGGAACACGGGGCCAAGAACATAGAACCCTGGGAACTGCGGTCAGCCACTTCTCCGCTGCTTGAATAGCAGGCACAGTGTTTTGAGACAGAGACAGAGATAGCATGATGAGCAGAAGTTTACATAAGCTTTCCCACTAGGTTGCTAGCAAACAGGGCTGCCATATTTGGATCATTTTGTCTTTTCTGCGTTTAACCCGCCGAATGTTCAGAAAGTAGAAAAGGAGGTTCAGGGGGAGGGGAGGGGCGGTTATTCAGGCCTTGGTTGTGAGACAGTCAAAAGTAGTTCTGCTTCCCCACAGCAGTCATTGCTACATTTCTATAGTGTGTCAGACAAATGGCTAAGCATATAATTTGTGCTTTCTTAATAGCCCACCTGTCTAATGTTCTCAGGTACTATTTCTGATGAGCTCTCAAAAGTGGTTATGTCACTTCTCAGCCTAGATCAATATTTTGACTCCCCACATCAAACGTGGTAACAGCCTTGTTATAAGTAAAGACCTTGCCATTTATTTATGACTTTAGGCCCCAAAACCATGATTGCTCATTTTCAAATAGAAGTGGACTCACCAGGTCATTGTAAGACCGATTCAAGATATCCTGCTCTTGTAGGTGCTAGGAAATGGCCTCTTTGTTAGGCAGCAAATGCTATTTTATAAAATATTAGTTCCAATGCACTATAAAGTAATCAGCAAGGAAGTAATTAGGCTTATGTGCAATGATTATGTTTTCATCTGGTAATGTAAAATTTCCCTTCATGAATTATATCTGTACCCACTGGTTTTATGTGATTTTTCTTCAGACCACTTTCCTTACCTTTTAATTATATTAGCTTATAAAACTAATAGTGCTAATCTCTATAAATATGTGCAACTATTTAACCATCCCTAAAGTCTGGCACAGTTTAGTGCATGTTAATGTAAAATAAAATCTTGATGTATGAGTAACAAATGGTGGTGTTAAACCAGGCTGCCATTTTGAGAATATAAAAATTGTCATAAAGGTATACTTAGTCTAGTATGACTTACAAATGCCTATTACGTAGAGACATACACTCACTAGAATCTTTTAATAAAATACCTTTACAAACAGCAGTAGTTTATAAGTAAACTTAAAAGTTTTAGTCTAGTTAGCTAAAATCTAAACTTTAAGAACCAGGATTCAACATTATTGTCAAATTGCCCACAAATGGAAATGTGCTCTTTAATGATTATGAGCTCTTTTCCCCTCATATATCCTTTTGGTATTATGAATATAAATGAAAATTGTGTGGTGGTGAATATTTAAGGATCTGAAATAGAGAAATTAATACATGTAAAATTTTGAGTTGACTTCATTTTTCCTTTTTAAAGATTCGATTCTAACAAATGATCTTCAGAGTTCCAGAAGCAGCAAATGATATATTTTCTTACCAAGTACTTGGGCTCAAACATGTTTCTAATGTATGTTTTTGTTTGTTTGTTTGTTTGTTTGTTTTAATGAGATGAAGCTTAGCAGTACTCCACAAATGTTGGAATATCATTAGCCACAGACATCTTATGGCTCATTAATATTACTCCAGGTGTTAGAGCCTGTATCATCATCAACTTAGATCCACTGAATTTTTGAAACTTTTTTTTAAAGTTTTTATTTATTTATTTATTTAGAGAGAGCATGGGGGGAGGGGCAGAGGGAGAGATGAGAATCCCAAACAGACTCCGCACTGAATGTGGAGCTTGATGCAGGGCTCAATCCCATGACCCTGAGATCATGACCTGAGCTGAAATCAAGAGTCAGATGCTCAACTGACTTAGCCACACGGGCACTCCTGAAACTTTTGAGACCTCTGGAGTTCTTGGTCCTTAAAAGCAAATAATAAGATGCCTCCATTGTAAAAGTCGATGCCATATTTATATCTTCATCTTTCTCTGGTTGTTTTCTGTGATGACTCATTTCAGCGGTAGTGTTTTTATTTCCTAAAACACAAGCAACAAATAAGTCAACAAAAATTACATATTTGCAAACATTTCAACTTGAAATAGTCACAACAAACAGAGTAATAACTAAATATTCTTTTCCCCCAGTGTCTTTTCTGTTATGCAAATTATTAACACTTTTGCAATTTTACTTTTTTACCAATAGGTGGCATTGACAATTTTAACTTTAAAAATATACCTCTGAACGTGTTCTAATTAGACAAGAATGATACGAAGTGATTTATATTTAGCTTTTTATTTAATCTGAAAAAGTGCTGTCATGTGTTTGCGTGCCTCCATCAGCTATAAATTAAATCACGTTTCATGGTTGGCTAAAAAGAGTCATGTGACTCATCATCTTTATTTCTCTATATCAGGTAAAAGAGGGGACTTCTAACCGCTCTGATTTCATAGAAAGTGAAATGCAGTATCTCCTAAGTCTCGTTGTCCTCTAACTCCCACATGGTGCCCTCTTGAGAAGGAGCCTACGTGGGTGCCTAGAAGCACAAACCATGCCAGGCTTAATTTGCTATTCAGAGTAACTGTGTGACAAATACTAACCAAAAAGGGGTTTTAATCGTTTAAAGTCCAATACCTTTCTTTTGTAGTAGAAACTAAGGTGTTTCCTCCATAATGAGTTTGTAAGACGAGCAGCACATTTCCGGATATCTCTGCTCACAGCCTTCCACCCCGTCCGCTCAGTGACATGCATTTGTTTTCTGTGTTATGGGCATCCTACCTAATTGCTCATGTCCATTGCTGTTGTTGCTCACTTGGTAAGCATTTCCATGTTACCTTTTTGTGTCGTACCTTAACTGTGATGCTAAAGAGAATTAATACTTAACGCTATAGATTACAAATTGGGATTTTCGGTTTCTTGGCTTGGATTTAAGATATTTGTCCAAAGTTGGGGCGCCTGGGTGGCGCAGTTAAGCAGCCAACTCTTGATTTCGGCTCAGTTCATGATCTCACAGTTGTGAGATCCAGCCCTGGGTCAGACTCCGTGCTCAGCAGGGAGTCTGCTTGAGATTCTCTTTCTCCCTCTCCCTCTGCACCTCCCCCCACTTGTGCGCACACACGCGTGCCCCCCCAAAATAAATAAAATCTAAAAAAAGAAAGAGATTTGTCCAAAATTATATCTGCTATGTTGCATTTTTTTCCCCTAAATGATGTCCCATTTATTTCTTTAAAATTTTTTTTTTGGTAAATCAGATGAGCATATATTGCTTTCATATTTTGCAAGCCCTCTCTTCATGGTCTGATTTCATCATGGAGGTATATACAACAGGATTGTGTTCATTTGCCTATGCTGAAATGTGGAAAAATTTTACCGTGCTCGTTTTAGAAAAGCATATCCATGCCCATGTAAAGTGATTTATGCTGTCTTTATTTTTAATGCTAGAAAGCCACAGTTTGAAGCCACTTAATGTCTCCTTGTGGTTTCTTGTATTTATTAAGAGTTAGTATATATTTGTATTTTCAATTTGGGAACATTATATGGATAACTGACTCAGTGCTTGGTGTCACCTTACTCCCCCTTTCTTCCTACATAAAAGAAAGGGTTCCGGCCATATGACCTCTAACATTCTTCCTAGTTTTAACATTTTATCATTCTATTGAAGAGCCCATTAGGTAATTGTGAATGTATGACTTAGTCTCCATTCAAGATCGAATGCATTTTCACATCATTTAGTTTAGTCTTTGCTAAGTGCCTGTGCACGTATGGATTATGTCCTGAATGCTATAGGGTGATTCAGCCTTCTTCTCTACGTTTGTAGGGTTGCATGGCACGCGTCAAGAAGAAATGATTGATCACAGACTAACAGACAGAGAATGGGCAGAGGAATGGAAACATCTTGACCATGTAAGATGTCGGTAATCATTTAGGTTAAAAATACGTTTCAAAAACAACTGGAGGGGGTTAGATAATAAGAGAAATGCTGGGGATGCTTTGAGGGTATTATGTTTTGTGCTATCCTTGAAGAAACTAATGAATGGGAATATTTGCGAAAAAATACAGGATTTGATTTCTACATTGATATCAAAGCCACTAACATACGAAAAATGTGAGGTCATGGAAAGGAGCCCTCAAAGCCAGATCTGTGGGTTCCTGTTTTATTGCAAACGGGTCATTTGGTTTATACAGTAATGGGATTAGTATTGGGAACTTGGCTGTGTGCCTTCAGCTGAAATCTCTGTGGGTGAGTCACGCCTCCCACGTTTTACTCTCATTCCCATTGAGTTTACTCATCTGTCGGGTCTCCGTTTCAAACCTGACCTTTGAAAATAGTAGATGGAAGGAAGCCCTCCGGAATAAAATCGTGTCCTTCGTCGTCCCGCAGTAGTCCGTTTCGCTGCCTGCCAGAGTGGTTCGGTTGTGGTGATGGCTGTGTTCTCCCCCCGTGCCCGTCCCTCACACAGCTGTTGAACTGCATCATGGACATGGTGGAGAAGACGCGGCGGTCCCTCACGGTGCTGCGGCGGTGTCAGGAGGCGGACCGCGAGGAGCTGAATTACTGGATCCGGCGCTACAGCGACGCCGAGGACTTGAAGAAAGGCGGCGGCGGTGGTGGCGGCCACTCTCGGCAGCAGAGCCCCGTCAACCCGGACCCGGTCGCGCTAGGTAGCTTTCCTTTGGGTGGACACGCTGAACAGATTGTTCTCACGTTTAGTGCCAAGTTCACGTTCAATGGGGCTTTGCAAAAATAAAGGGTCTGCAGGGCCTCTTAGAGCGATAAACCCTTGACATCCCCAGTAGCGTTCGTGTCTCCGTGAGGAAGCCAGCGGATTGGCCGACACAGAGGCGGGCGCAAAACGTAAGCTCCTCTTTCTAGGGTAATGCTGGGTTCGGGGTAGAGCTTCAAGGCCGGGCCAGGGTTTCACCTGCATCACCGAGATGCGTGGCCCTGCACAGCATGGCACTTTGCACCCTGCCCCCCAGCGTGCTAGAGCAAAATCTCAGGGAGCCGCGAGCCTCGGTGGCTACAGCAAGCTCTCCAGGGAGTTCTGCGACTGTGCACGGTGTTGGACATGTGTTGTCTGATTTTTAATTGAAGACACAGTCTCTAAGACAGCCTTGTTTTCCAGCTGTATCTTTTATTTTCATAAAACACTTAACCAGGAAGAGGGACCTAACGGTTATATAGTCCGCCTGGGGGCACTTGAAATTAGTGATGAAGGTAGCACTGACTTCTGGTGACTTGACCTTAGCTTAGATTGCGTAAAGCCTTCATTTATTTATTTATTTTTTTCAAATTTTTATTTAAATTCTAGTTAGTTAACATATAGTGTAATACGGGGTTTAGGACTGTGTAAAGCCCTTATTAATTCTAGCTATGTATACACTGCTGTTGATATAGTCATGCTTTAGAAACTGAATGCTTAATATGTAGGCGTATCCTATATTGATATATGGAGATTGTCGAGGTTATAAATAGAATATCACAAATATGGGGAAAGAGATCCTGAACCTGGGAGAATTTTTGAGTCGCCTATGAACTTTTGCTGCAATTAATAACAAGATGTCACCATTTACACTGCTGGCTACTACCTGTGGGGGCCATCTGAGTCAATGTGGTGGAGATGGGTTTGTGTTGATCCCTGTTCTCTCATCTCGTGTTCATATTTGTTTAGCCATACACCTGTCAGCTCACTCAGGGCGCCGTCCATGCCGCAAACAAAACTAATTACACATGCGCAGATTAAACTCCTGACTTTGGCCTCATTATCACCCCTGGCTGATTATCCGAAGTTGTTCTGTTCAGGACAAATAAAGGGGGTATTTGTAACCATCCAGTGTAGGCAAAAATTGAAAGCCTTAAACTAAATAAAATTTTGGCAGTTGAACCTGCTTTATTGAACTGATTCGTTGAGTCAATACTTACTTACTGAACGTTGCCTATGGGCCAGGCATTGTGTTAGACAATGTAATAAAGGAATAAAATTCTTCCTTCCTTCCCTCGAGGAACTTTTGGTCTATTGGAGAAGATAGGCAGGGCCACAGTTAGTGGCCTGGCACCAGACAGCCCCTGAACTGACAGGATTAGTATGATCTGCTATCTACTGTCAAAGATAAAGTTCAGAAACTGATGGGACTTCATGCCTACGTGAGTTATTTTCAGCACACACACTATAGGACACCTTATATCATCACCACTGTTGCATACACATTCTGGTGATGCAAATGTATATTGTTCTCCAGGATGATGGGTTTAGTTTCCCTTTTCCTAAAAGAATAAAGTTGGTTTTAAAAAATTTGGGTAGGAGTACCCAAATTACATTATTTCCGATGATGCATAATGAATTCATAGTTTTGGTCATATGAGGTTGCTTTTGGCTTTAAGCTTTTGTAGATTGTATTATTCAAAGACTACAAGCATTTCCTTTCTTTGTTTGGACTCTTTTTTAACAAACAGTCATGTTCCGTAGGGCCGCAGAACCCTAGACTGCCTTTTAAGAAACCGTCCCAACTTGAGAGGCAACTTGTCAAGAGCCACACAGTGCGCGAGTTTCAGCATCCCGCATGTCCTTTCATTGTGTGCCCTTTCCTAGCCTTGAAGCCTGTGAGTTTTGTTTTGTGGGACTGGGCTGTGGCGCTAAGACAGCGGTGGTTTGTAATCATGGACCACACTGATTCGCATTAAGTGTTTTCGAAGGTTCTCTCCTAGGTTTTGGAGTTGAATGTATTGATGTGTGTAAAGAAAGGATCAGAGATTACTGGCTGATGAGTCTCATTTCTGCCTCCAGAAAGTGTGTCGTGGGGGGTGTGTGTGTGTGTGTGTGTGTGTAGATAAGAACTACAGCTACGTCTGTATCTTTATGTACGCGTAGATCTCTGTATCCTGCAGTTACATTACCCGTGTTTCTTTTAGCTCAATCCTCTCAATTCTGCAGCTGCTACAGAGGTCAAATGAGACCTGCAGGACTTCAGAATAATATTATAGGAAATATCTTTAGTTCAAAATATTTCCTTGGTTACCTCCCTAGCTTGGAAACACTGGCAGTGTTTAGTCACACACACACTCTGAGCATTTTTAAATTGCATTTGGGGACTGGACAGAGGAGAACGTAACCTCCATGACCACTCTGTTGCACTCGTTAAACTTATTCCCATTTTTACTTTTGAAATATATCCATAATGTTAAGTCAGTGTGAGGGATTAGTAAGAGAACATGACTAATCTATTACTAATTGAATTTTGGGGAGTCTTCCCTAGATATTAAATAAAGGCTATTTTGAATAGCCTCTTGAACAATTTTAAAATTGAGAGCACACTGAGCCCATAATGTTGTTTTGACTCAAAGACAGTTTGGTATCTTGAAGGACTCTTCAAAATATTAGATTTTTTCCTTGTGATCATAGATTTGTATTATTTTTATTGTTAATTACTCACTTTCCAGGAAAAACTCCAAACATTCAAGCACTAAAATTAGAAAGCTAATTTTTAAAACAATTGTCTCTATTTTCAAAGTATGACTTATTCTTTGTACATTTAAGTTTCGTTACATTGTGCATTTCACCCAAGAGCAAGCTAATACCATCAGAATGGGCACATAGGATCACTGCTTTTGTAGAACTGCTTTTGTATGTATAGGGTGGGTGTTGATCTGGGTCCCCGTGAGGCTGCTTTTCTCCTCCTTTGTCTCCATTCCCCTTTTCCCTCAGTATGCTGTTCGTATCACTCTCTTGGCTCTTTACATTTTATTTCCTTCAAATTACTTTCTTTTTACTGGCTGTGTACTATTCTGGAATCTTCCTATAGTTCATCTTATATTTGTGCATTTCCCCTCAGTGTTTCTCAAGAAGTTCTTTATACCATTAGAGTTAAAAGAAGCATCCAATGATGGACTAATGTCAGAGACTGAGGCATAAATCTCTGAAATTGGAATGCATTTTTTCCCTTTTTTTTCAATAAAAAATTGGATATTGTGATGAGAGTGTATGAAATTTTGAAAATACATTCGTGTATGTTTTGGTAAGAGTTTAACTCTTGCCAAAAAGAGAAATGTCAGAAAGAGGCTTTTGTTTGTTTTACATGAAATGAAAAGTCAAAGCTCAGGAATTCTAAGTTTGGCAAATTAATACCACCCCTGCCTGAAGTAGATTGGTAGAGAAATTGGTATTTTAAAATTCCACTGGCCAGCAAGCATTATGATTATCATGTAATTGAATTATAGAATTTCTCATGACTGTCTAAAACCTCAGGAAATCTAGCATGAAGCTTAAAAGCATAGATTGTCTGGGTTCGAACCCCTAGTTCCTCTTCTTCCTAGGTTTCTCACCTTTGGCAAGTAATTCTCTGTGCCTCAGTTTCCTTGTCTATAAAATGGGAATGGTAGTAATACATACTTTATAGGTGTTTCTGTATTAAATGAGTTAATAGGCATAAATCATGTGGGACAGTGCCTGACCCACAGTAGATGTATTAAAAGTAATATATTATTATTATTTCTAATACGTAATCTCAAAAAGAACTTTAAAAGGACAGGGGTACGTGAAATCAACTTGCTTCGCATCCAAGATTATAAAATTAGAGTAGATTCTTAAGTATTTTTTTCATTCTGAAAAAACTTCAAAAACAGTAATTTTGGGGTGGCTACTTCCACAGGCAGAAAGACTAGAAAAGGGGAATTCTGTCTCAAGCACAGTAAATCTGTTGTACCTTTGGGACCCTAATTCATAACACAAGGCTATGGAAAAATAGTTTGCTCCCAAGGAAAGAAATATATCCTGTCTTACGATCAGATTATAAAAAGCACAAACACGTAATTCAGAGTATATCTGCATATAAAAGTTTAGAGTTTTATATACTTGTATTGATTCCTTCAAATCACATCATGAAATTCATTTCAAGATCATTAGCTGAGTTCCTAAGTATAGTGCCCACTGTATTTAAGTATGTTGGGTTTAAAAAGATGGGAGTCATAGTTAAATATACCCATCTTTTAAAAACAAGAAGAGATGATTGCCTCCTAGAGCACTAAGTATTTTTATTGTTAAAAAACAGAAATCCTGGGGTGCCTGGGTAGCACAGTCGTTAAGCGTCTGCCTTTGGCTCAGGGCGTGATCCTGGCGTTCCGGGATCGAGTCCCACATTGGGCTCCTCCGCTGGGAGCCTGCTTCTTCCTCTCCCACTCCCCTGCTGTGTTCCCTCTCTCGCTGGCTGTCTCTCTGTCACATAAATAAATAAAATCTTAAAAAACAAAACAAAAACAAAAACAGAAATTCTAACTCGGTTCTGGCCTCTAGGTTTGGTTTGGGCTTCTGCAACATAATATTGGAGTTTCTGAGTTAATTATCTTTAAAAATAATAACTAGCATTTGTAAAGATGAACTCACTTAACCCGTCTTTCTTGTGGTGGTTTTTGTGATAGATATTCTCCTGAGCTCAGCCTCATTCTGCTCACTACAGGACGAAGGCCATACCTAGGAGCTGCCAAGCTCTGAGCCTTGCTGTCCTGGGTCAAATGAGTCCCATTGGTTCCCCAAAGGCTATCAGCTCATCCCTTCCTATATATGATGGCAGCCCTTGTTGTTTCTAGTATCCAGTGGTCTCCATTCTGTCCTAAGTGTAGTGCATCTTCCATCTCCTACATCATAGATTGCTTTTTCTGTTCTACATTTCTTACAATAACTCCTGCACCTTGATGCAGTCCCTCTCTTCATAGATGTGTTCTCTTCTGGAGGCTCCTTCTCTTCTCCTCTCACCCCCAAACATTTGTGTCCCAAAGCAAGCCAAACTTAGTTTAGCACTTTTCTATAATTTTGCAATCTTCCGGTAATTATGTATGTATATGTTTCCCATTTTAAACCATCTCCTGTAGGCTCTTCTGTCATTGTTTCTGTGACTGTATTTTAATACACCTATCCATTTTATAGCAACTGATATTTTATAGGTGGTCAAGATTTAATGGTTAAAAATTCGCTTCTTTAAAATCTGGGCCTTAAAAACATAAGGTATTTTGCATAGGTTTGTCTAGAGCAGTCTAAATCAAGAAAGTCCTGGGAGGGAAGTTGTCTCTTGTAATCTTGAGCAACTTCATGATTTTTTTGTTTTTTTAGACTCAATATTGCCTATATAGACATTGTTATTGCTGCTTCTTCAACAGAGGAGAAGATAGTACGTTTATTAGTCATTTGGTTTCCGTAGCGACTGTAGTATTCATCAGTGTATCAAAAATAGATTCTGAGGAGTACATTCATTTGGTTGGGAGACCTGATGTTTAGTTAGGGCACTAACTTAGAACTAGAGAGGATATTATAAAATATGTGTGGATATATGTATATACGTATAAATGTGTCCATAAATTTATATACATTTACATATAGATGTAAATTTGTGTATTTTATAAAAATAAATTATTTGCCTTTAGATTCTTCTCTTATTTTGAAGATAAATTCTTTTAGAAAGTAGGGTGAGATTAAGAAAACTTTTACTTGATTGGTTTTGGTGTTTCTGTCGGGTTTCAAGGTCAGGTGCAGTTTGAGTCTACATGTCACTGAGAGTTGTAGGGACGTATAGCCAACTTGAAATATTGCATAACTTTCCAGTGTGGTATATGGACCCTCCCAATCTCTACTGTACAGCACCTCGTAAGGTGGGTGCCTGATTAAGCCTTATACATTATCTTTGAGTAAATTTGGGGACTATAAACATTTATGAGTTTTAAATAACATTTATACAAGTATCATGTAAGAAATTTGAGGACTTCCCAACAAGGACTAAGACAGAGAATTACTAACTATGGAAATAACTTCTATCCCCAAGTGACATATACTCAGGGAATAAAAAATTACTGTTGTATATTGCTTAATCCAGATCTCTTGATTTTTTTTGTTTTTCTTTTTCTCTGTTCTTTTCTTTTTCTTTCTTTTTTTAAAAAGCTTTGTGCTGTGTGGATTTAAGTGCTGGGAGAAAAAGGTGCTTTTTCTACCTTACTTATTGATGAGGAAATAAGTATCCATTCTTACTGGACAGCCTACTAAATAATAACAGTGATAACAGTAATGAGGGTAATAGCATCTAATATCTAATGAGATTTTGGGATGTGCCTTGCTGGTATGTAATAGGAAATACCTCTTTCAGTCTCTACAGCAGTGCACTCAAATGTTGTACCAGTGTCCCCACTTTACAGATGTGGTGACTGAGACGTGGAGAAACTCAGTTGCTGGATGTCACCTGACTAGTAGGTGGCAAAGCCAAGATTCAACCTCCCTGGGCTCTAGAACGAACTCTCTCCTGCCTATGCTCTCTAGGGTGGTAATTAGTTTCTTTCGTGCATGGCCTGTGGATAACTTAGCCTTTCCCATTCCCTGTAATAACGATTGGACATTTATAAATAATTTTTACCAAGCTGTTGATCTTTTCTTAATCCAATAAATGGAAAAAACTTTTTTTTTTTTGCTACTTTGGAGAAGGCATGATTTTTCTTTTTATCTTCAGACTTTACATATATATTCTTTTAAGCCAAAATCTATTCCTAAAACAACTGTCTTTAAAAGCTGCCATAGGTTTATCTGTTTCATTGTGTCATATGGCTAAATGTGAACTTGATTACACTTCCTTTATTTCTTCTGGAAATAGTTATAGTGGTGTGGAAGGTAATCCTGACGGCTCTAATTAGCCACATCACATTTCCTTGAAGTTGTGTGCGCACCAGTTTTATTTAGCTGTTTTATGAATGAAAATTACTTAAATAAAAACATTTTGGTTTTCATCATTTTCCATATAGAAATCAGTGTGTGCACGAGAATGGGTATTTCAAGTGCATCTGATTATCACATAATCATGAAATTATAATGCAAAGTTTTAAGAATTTGTATATTTGGAATAATTACAGATTTAAGAAGCATTGCAAAGATAATACAGAGAGTTTCCAGATGCCCTTCATTAAGCTATAATAAGCTTTTGCTAATTCAGAATAGTTGGGGAAATCTTCAGTTTTAGCCACTGATAATCAATGTACCCTACAAGGAATCAAAACATTCAGACCTATTTAAGGCACTCAAATGTAAAATGATATATACTTAGCTAAATTGAGTGTGCTTTTCTCTGTCTTCCATATTCTGTATTCTGGTACTTGACATTTCTTATAAATGTAGGGAAATTTTTAATTACTTGAAATTTATCCCAGGTTGAATGATTGTTCCATTTATAAAAGTTTAAAATGATTTTTTCCTGCCCCCAAACCTCTAAATGCATAGGCTTTCATTGAAAATTCAATACGGAAGATATGCAGTACATAATTTAACTAAGGAATACTGTGTACACTTTCAGTTTATTTTCTATCCTATATAGAAAAATATAAAAGGTGTCCTGTCGTTTCCGTAAACATGTTATTTTGGAGGTTAGCATTCCTACATCAACTGTATTATGATCTGTTTTCTCAAACTTCTAAAATTTGACAAGGATAAGCACAGGATTTCATTTAAAGTGAAACGTCATTTTCTCTTTTAGAAAACGTATACTAATCCTGTTTTGTTAACTGAATATCTCTGAATCCATTCTAATGATTCTTTCTTCCTCCCTCCCATGTCAAATCCATATGATCCAATTTGTGTGAAAATGTTTAGTGCTCAGCGAGATTCTTAAGAAGTCATTGTGAGAACTGGTTAGCCATGGAGTAAGGCTCACTACGTATTGAAAGGCGGTGGAATCAGAGCTATGTGAAAATTATATTAGCCCAAGATTTGATTTTTTAACTACCAATCTGACTCTTGGAAAGAAAACTACCAAATACAATTTATTTTCCTTAACAAAATAAAGTATGCCTATAGAAATTCCCAGAGTGAGAGAGTTCTGGGAGCAGTGCTCCCAGACATCATATTGTATAATGAAATCATTGAAGTTGTTTAATTTTGAGCATACAAGGCATTTAGACCAATGACCTTCTGTTTTCCTTGAGCTCTGATGACTGGCCTTGCTATTTGTGTTTATTTTCTAGAAGTGAAATGCTCAGCCTTTTAAAATTATGTTTTGGTAGAGCAGCCAAGAGCACGGGTATTGCTTGCTTCTCTTCTGTGTAATGACATAACGTGCTCATGGTGCTTTCTTCCTCTCCCCACCCGCTTTGCGTCCTTTTCCTAGATGCGCATCGGGAATTCCTTCACAGGCCTGCTTCTGGATACGTGCCAGAGGAGATCTGGAAGAAAGCTGGTAAGAACTGTTGAAAAACACGAGTCTAGTGTTCTAGCAGCTGTGCACAGTTGTTCATGCAGTGATGTGAGGAGCGACGAGGAGGGCCTTTCCTGCTAACAACAACAAAAACAAAACAGCCCCCCACCACAAACCAAAATTCTAAAATCCTAATTAATATTCTTCCACCAGGCCTGATTAGAACATGGAATAGTTTTCATGTTAGTAGCATCTGCTAGTGCCACGTAATTGACCGTCTGGCAATATTTCTGTTTTAAACCCCTGTTTTTCAGGTGCTACCGTGGTTTCGGGCTGAAAGCTGGCATAAGAGGTCTCAGCTTGCGTGCAGTTTACTCTGAACAAAAAACAAATCTAACGTTTTAGAAATTAAATTGCGTACGTCAGTCTTTTCTCCTCCTTTTTTTAAAAATGGAGTTACAATCGGCACGTCTCCGAAATTCTTTAAAAAAACCCCAGCAAAACAAGTTGACTTGTTGAGGCACTCCCAGATTTTATGATTACAGCCAATATTTAAAATTGATCTTCTGTGCTCATTAATATTCAGTGACCACAACTAAATTGTTTCCTAAGTTAAATGACAAAGTTGCTAAACTTTTTTTTTTTTTCCCCTCCCATGTACACTATCAGATTTTCATTAAGAGATACTGGTCTCCATTTGGGGGCTGATTGAAAGTTCCCGATGGCACTCTGACTTCAGAAGGTTCAGATCTGGCAGAGTCTTGGGGGAACACCAACACTTAGAAAAGTTGAGCCGGGGCGCCTGGGTGGCTCCGTCATTAAGCGTCTGCCTTCGGCTCAGGGCGTGATCCCAGTGTTCTGGAATCAAGCCCCAGGTCGGGCTCCTCCACTGGGAGCCTGCTTCTTCCTCTCCCACTTCCTCTGCCTGTGTTCCCTCTCTGGCTGGCTGTCTCTCTCTCTCTGTCAAATAAATAAATAAAAATCTTTAAAAAAAAAAAGAAAGAAAAGTTGAGCCAAAACCTTGAGAAAACTGACTCAGGAGAGAAAGTGTAAAACCTGTTTCAAGAGTTAAAGATGAGGTGACAGACACATACTGTGGCTTTGAGCTGCTATAAACCCCAACTATTAAAATAGTTTGGAGAAACTGGAAAATGCTATTTCTGCCAAGGGTCAGATGAATGTAGGGCTGAGATCCCTAATCAAGGAGAAATAGTTAAGGGAAAGGGTCTCTTTGGGTAGTGATTTGACCCAGCTGTGTCCGTAGTTCTTTGCAAGTTTGCTGATGCTCTGATCATTGGGCTCTTACCCAAGTGTTTTTAAAGATTTTTCTAAGAAATACCTGTTTTGTAAGAGTGATAAGGAGTTTCGAAATCTGATAGCATGCTAGACTTAGTAGCTTAGATTGAGAACCAGAAGGCTCTCTTGCATGTCCAATAAACAAATCAGATAGATGATTCAGCTTAAAGGTTATGTATATTGCTCAGCTGCACAGTCTTACCAGATTGACAGCATCACCTCTAAGAAGATTTCTTCCTGGGTCATGGGGTACTCCCAAGCTGTTAAAAGGTGCCGAGTGTCACCTTTCTGGAAAAAGAATTGCTACATCTTCTTTCTGACCACTTTTTCTTCCCCATTCGGAAGCTGTCAGCGCAACTTATTTCAATAAGAGACAACAAAGAATTGCCATTTTGGACAGCAGAAGGATGACATTTTATGTCGAGGGAGAGAGTCTTTCTCTGCATTTCCCTTATTTATGTGTATTTAAGTTAAATCCTTGATAGTTCATAAAAAAAAATTGACAGGAAAACCTTGTGTAATCCAAATTCTTTTTCTGTGCTATTATCTGCTCAAGTCTTTGTTTGACTGCTATTAAGCGAGAGCAGATTTTTCTGAATATACCACCTTTGTTGGAAAGTCAACTTGAATAGCTCTGCACAAAGTGGTATTTTACCATAAGTGGTAAGCAATTGGAAGCAGATTCAAAACTGCACTATATATTTGCCACTTAATCAGGTTCTTTAAAAATTTGACATGTTGTAATCTAGTGAGTCCACTCCTCTTTTTCTTCACTGTTTTGTGGGTTTCTGAAACTAAATCTGTGTATACTTGACATCGTGGGGGGCTGCGACTAGTGAAAGAACAATCCTTGCTTCCGTTGTGTCCATGGACTCTCTAAGAAGCACTAAACCTTATCAAACAAATGCCCAGAACATTTTTTAGATGTGCCTGTATTCTATCTTAGGGCTTCTGTCTAAAATAGGGTCGAAGGGGGGGTTGATTACATTTGTGTATTTGTGTCATTCTCACACGGTATCCCTAATCTGCACAAGAACAGTTTGGGGATAGTTTTCTATGGATGGCTGCTAATATTAAGGAATATACTAAATCCCCAAAGTACAGGCGACAGTTTCGTCTGGAAATCTTGAATATAACTGCTTATAATATTTATCTTTATAGGCTTCTTAAAAAGCATTTCTAGTGTTCACAGTGTCAAGGCATCCAGCATGATGAAAACACCAAGGGCAGAATGTGACATCTGCACTCAGCTTGTTACAATTTGAAAGCTTTTTTCCCCAAGATTCCAAAATTTGCTGTGGGCAAAATTTTTTTTAGTAGAAAACCTATAAAGTGTGTCTTTGCAATCAAAGTATTATACATTACCTTTGTGGCAAAAGATAAGTAAATAAAAGCAAGTTTAAAGCATTTGAAAAATATCAAAGGAGTAGAGCTCTCAAAATTCAATGTAGTATAACCAGTGCATCCTTTTTCACAGGAAATTATAATTGCAAAAAGTATGTCCTGTGCATGAAAGTATATCATACAATATTTAACACCATTTCATTTTCAAATGATTTCAAACTTGCAGAAAAGTTGCAAAAAATGGTATAAAAAATTGCCTCTTTCTTTTTACGCAGTTTTCCCTATTTTATTGTATTTGCTTTAATGTCTTTCTTTTCCTCTTTCCTTCCCTCCCTTTCTTTCTCTGTTGTGTATATTTTTCCTCAGCCATTTGAGAGTAAGTTGCTGATGTGATGCCCTTTCACCCTAAATATTTAAGTGTGTATTTCCTAAGAACAAGGACATTCTCTTATATAACTATAGTACAGTTACTAAAATCAGGACTTTAACAGTATGTTACTCAAAGACCCCAAATTCTGCTTGTTGCCCCATTAAGGGTATAACAATGTAACAGTTTAACAATACACATTTTTAAATATTTTTGGTCCTAACATGTTGAAGGCCCATCAGTTTTCCCCTATAATTAGTATTTTTAAAAGCAACAGCAAAAGTAACTGAACACACCATAACGGTATGAAAAGCCTTCATAAATTTGAGGGAAAAAATCTAACATAAAGATAGTTTTCAAATCACAACCGAATGTTTTCTTCAGTATATTTCTTTTTCAAAGGATCAGTGAATGTTTGCAGTTGGTAATAAATATTCAAGCACCTTGCAAATGTCCTACCAACTCTCTTTGCTGATCTGTATATGCCTGTGGGATTAGAATAGGAATGCATAATTTAAATATAAATTGCCTGATTTGCATACACAATTAGTCAAGCTACAGCTTTGATCGTAAGCAAAAATTATTGTCCTGTATTACCACTTAGATAGAATTTTAATTCACCTTGAATATTCAAACTAAATTAGACCCTGGCTGTCTAGTTAGAAGGGCAGTGCTTCCCTGGTGCCCCCGGTCGTTTATGATAGGGTAATCAAGGCATCTTTTCACCTCCTGGTGAAGAAAGAGCTGAAGCTCTGTGCAGTACTCTGTTTCTATCCAGATTTTAAGTGGCATATCTTAGAGCAACCAACAAAGGCTTAACATATTTTAGTTAATATTTCCAGTCTGGATCTTTCCCTTATATTTTAGTTTATAAAACCTAGCAGACAGTAATTACAAACGAAAGAACTTCAGAAATAATGTGGCTAAAGTGGCAGAGGCTACAACCGTCATGCCAGCTAATTACTAGTGGAGGGCCTTTGTTGATCCTCAAGGCCTGGGCTATAGATGTGTGAAATAAACCATAGACGTTTAAGAAACCATAGGACTATTTGCATCTCTTACATTTTTAATCTACAGTAAAACATTTTTTTTATTAGGAATCTATGTTTTTAATTAAACAGAACATTTAATTAAGGTGCTTTTTAAGTGGGTGAAACAATTAAGTGCAAACACTTGAATGAAACATGTCATAATTAGTTTTAATAGAGTGTTAATTGGTACTAGGTTTGCCAAGTTAATAATTACTGCTTATTAAATTTTCAATTAATCATTGTCATTTTGCTTTGAATAAAGATGAAAATTAGATAAACTAATTTAGGGGGAGGATATTTTCCCTTGTTAATTAGAACAGTTAATTTTTTTAAATGGAAATTACTTGTTTTAGTTGTCAATCTCATATTGTACATTAGTGAAATCTTTGCACCCTTTCCACAGCCAAAAATAAAGAGCTAATTTGACACCTTGCAGGTTTGTAGGCAGGCCTGATTGTTTTGGCCTCTGGTATGATTCAATTACGTTTGTCTAGTGCAACAGTTGGTTATGCGGAGCTGTGTGTATATTTGATTGAGTGGATGGGCAACAGCTTAAAACTTGGGAAATGAGAACATGATTTTTAAAGAACCCTATCATTTAGCCTGTAAGGGCATAAATCCACATGACTAGGGAAATGACTTAGGAAAAAGAAAAGCCAGATCATCTCTTTCATCCTGGATTTTCTTTACAAGGTCTACATCGACGTAATTGCCATATGAATTACCTTTCACTGTTGTGCTGTATGTTTCACCAGCAAAATAATTGTTAGCACTTAGATATGTATATGTGTAAAATCCATCCCCTTCCTCTTTCCTTCTGAAAGCTTTTTAACGTGCACTCCCTATGTGCGTATTAACCTATCGCCTTGTGGCAAACCTCCCTAATGTGTCTGAATTATCCAGGCAGGTTTCTTGTGATGGTTTTCGTCCTTTAGCTACTGAAGTCTGGTCTCCTAATCATTTCTGGAGATCCTAGTTTGGGGGAGAAGTTGTAGTGACCCTATAGTAGTTTAAAAAAGATTCGCAGACATGCAAGTTCAAGAAAGAAAGATCTCACCCTCTGTTTTCCTCCGTGAGTTTCAGCAAGCTGCTGGCTTTTTAGACGAGCCAGGAGAACGGCCCAGTAGTTGGGGTGAGAGTCACACCCGTTCTATAGAATTGTGTTTAACAGCGACCGGTATGCAAGGGCCTGCGCTAACAGGCAACTGTTCTCTTGCCGGTGTGGCCTGCCTGGCACGCAGAGGAGGCGGTCAACGAGGTGAAGCGGCAGGCGATGACCGAGCTGCAGAAGGCCGTGTCGGAGGCCGAGCGGAAAGCCCATGACATGATCACGACAGAGCGCGCCAAGATGGAGCGCACAGTGGCTGAGGCCAAGCGGCAGGCGGCGGAGGACGCGCTGGCCGTCATCAATCAGCAGGAGGATTCGAGCGAGGTGAGGTACTGGTGGGGGCTTCCAAGGCAAGCAGATCATTTCCACTCATTCGCGGGCTCGGTTCTGAGGCCAGGGGGTCACAAATAAAAGGGGGGATTGGATTTTAGACAAACCGATCTTTTTTGGGGCGGTGTAGAAATTAGAATAATTTGGGGGGAGTCTTGGCACTTGGGGAATCCATCAAGAGCTTGGGCAAATGTTGTCTTTATTAAAGACCGAAAAAGACAACTCTGCCAGGAAAGGTTTTTAACATCTTTGGTGGATAACAGGTTAAAGAGAAATGCTTACGACTGCCTCGCACTGTTCAGAGGCTCCAGACCCAGCTGTGTGCACAGGCGTCTGTCAGCGTCTGTGTGTGGTTCCTTCTCATAGAAGGGGTTCCATAGAGACGCCCTGTGCAAACATGCTCCCCAAAGACGTCCTGCAGGGCTGGCATCGCACCCACTCCCTTCACTGTTGGTCCTAAATTCCAGTGCGAGAACGGCGTCTGCATCAGTTCAACCTTTCCAAAGAGATCCTCTGCACAGTCTGTTTCCCACATTATTTGTCATAACCATTATGCTGGTCATTTCATAGCATCACAGCGCCACTGGAGGTAATATGATTTGGTATTATTTGAGTATATTAAGATACACACACGTAGCCCAAATGGCTCAAGGATCTGGGAAGTAACCAAAACACTGTACCTAACAATACTTTTTCAAATAGAGCCTATAAAGTCAGAACAACGTGGTAATGCTTTGCATTAATTAATGCAGCCCCACCATCATCCCCCACCCCACAGTAACTTCAGATAAAGGACTGTAGTTAGCTAGTCTCACCAAGCTGAACTAGTTAGAGCGTCAACTGGTAAATCAATGGTCTACTACAATACATATCTATAATTTGTGAGGGAGAGTACGAATTTAATTTGTACCAGGCTTCTCTGTAGATGAAAGACCCTGCGGGAATCACTCGATGTCCAGAGTTTCTATTTAATGTGTAGCAGGTGAATAACAAGAGGACAAAAGGAATTGATTTTCAACGTTTGAAAGTTTCTCAGGAAAAGAGGGACAAAGGGAAGTTTATCTACTCTTTAACTGCTGACTTTTCCATTGTCGAATTAAGCTAGACATAAATTCAATTTTATTGGCATCTTGTGGCTAAGATATTTAAGGACCTTGTTTTGTGTTTTTTTAAAAAAAAAATTTCTATTAACATCCTTCGGAGAGAATTTGTCCTGCTCCATAAGTTAGTAATACCATGAAGCACAGTAGTTGTGCGAAAACATTACCACTTCCACAGAACACTTTAGGGCTGTTATGTACGGGAACACTATTTTGTAGGCCACTAAATTCTAAAGATGAATGTTTAAGAAGAAATTGAGAACTAAGTCTTTGTATCTGGGAAATAGCATGCTGTATTCCTTCAGTAGCTGAAAGCTTTGTACCTTTATTCCTGACATCTATCCAGAAAAATACATGGTCTTGACACTAGTATTTAGCATTATAGAAATAAGGATCATTACGGTCATTTTTGGATGCAGATAATCTGAGAGGCAACTTAAGTCTGATTTCTTACTTTTCTTTAAACTGCAGTACCTCTTGTAAGATTTAGAGTCAGGGTGAGGGGCTTGATCCCTTCAAGATTTTTTTTTTAAGATTTTATTTATTTATTCGACAGAGATAGAGACAGCCAGTGAGAGAGGGAACACACGCAGGGGCAGTGGGAGAGGAAGAAGCAGGCTCATAGTGGAGGAGCCTGATGTGGGGCTCGATCCCATAACGCCGGGATCACGCCCTGAGCCGAAAGCAGACGCTTAACCGCTGTGCCACCCAGGCGCCCCGATCCCTTCAATAATTGAGTTTCTTTTCTTCAAAAGCAACGTAAACATTTTCCCAAGAGTAGGAGAGCAAAAGGTGGAAGAGAGATTTCATTGGAATGAAGCGGAGACTTCTCTAGACTTGGATAAGTCTGTACACACATACTATAAAAGTGGTTTGACCAAGGACTTGACAGAGAAGTTAATCCACTAGCCCTAAGTTAATGTTTCTGCTTCTTCTGAGGAATGACAAGGTCTGGGAATAGTCTGAGTGCCTGGTGGTAGTAGGTTTAGTCAGCTCTATCTTTTGCCCAAATTTATCTATAAATTTAGAGATAAAAAGTATATTCTCCNCAGGAATGCTTTACTTTTAATTTATGAATGAGAACAAAACTTTAAATCCGACACATTATTTTTCTGTAGTCTGCTCTTTCCTCACACTAAGGAATAGACGCCTTTTCATAGAAATGACCTGATAAAAATCACCCCAGCAGTGATGCTTGCAAATCACCTCAGTCTAGAAAGCTCCCTGGGCCCCTCCGGGACAGAACCAGGACAACTTTGGCTTCCTTGGGCTAGGACATACCTCCCTATTCCAGCCTTCGCCATGGTTGGCCCCAGGGTGGGCATCTCTTAAGCCAGGACTGCTTGGCCCAGCTGCTGTGCAGAGAAGAGAGTCCAGGCACTTCTCCGAACTCTTCTGTTTCAGGGGGTTTTCTTGAATTTTAGCCACTCAACCCCAAATAAGACCCACCTAGTATTGTGCTGTAGGAATTTGATAAATTATTCTTTGTTTTCTTAGAAAAATACATAGGAGGTTTGGCTGCCATAGTAATTGGTTGAAAAAAAATATTCCCATTAAATGTAGGAACCATTCATTTTAAAACTGTACTAAGAAATTAATGGGCATTCCTGGGGGTGCCTGGGTGGCACAGCAGTTAAGCGTCTGCCTTCGGCTCAGGGCGTGATCCTGGCATTATGGGATCGAGCCCCACATCAGGCTCCCCTGCTATGAGCTTGCTTCTTCCTCTCCCACTCCTCCTGCTTGTGTTCCCTCTCTCGCTGGCTGTCTCTATCTCTGTCGAATAAATAAAATCTTTAAAAAAAGGCGCCTGGGTCACAGCGTTAAGCGTCTGCCTTCGGCTCAGGCGTGATCCCGGCGTTATGTGAGCCCCACATCAGGCTCCTCCGCTGTGAGCCTGCTTCTTCCTCTCCCACTCCCCCTGCTTGTGTTCCCTCTCTCGCTGGCTGTCTCTATCTCTGTCAAATAAATAAATAAAATCTTAAAAAAAAAAAAAAGAAAGAAAAAGAAATTAATGGGCATTCCTTAAAAAAAAAAAAAAAGGTCCAGTTTGTGACCTGCCCAGGGAAGTTTGTGATTCAATACGTACAATTCTCAATTACTCCTATCCATGTATTCATTTATTCTTTCAGTAACAAAGTTTTGAGCTTTTATTCTCTGTCAGGGAGGGTGCTAGGCACTGAAAATACCTCTGCTTTCGTGTAGAGTACAGTTCATTAGAGGAGGCAGATCACTAAATTAGAGGAGTCTTAACAGGTTTAGTGTGAAAGCTTCCGGAAATTAAGTTTCATTTCATCTGATACTTAAGGATAATCAGGAACTGGTCAGCAGCTGCTCTCCCTCTCACTCCACCCCCATTGCTTCATCACTGTGTCCTTGGGCAGGGGCATGTCAGCGCCTCTGTGCAGGAGGAAGAGAAAAGGTGGACAAAGAAGCTATGCCAGGCTTTGAGAACAGGAGGGCGGTGTGGCTGCTGAGTGTTTAGGAAGGATCACTCCGGCTGCAGTGTGGAGACAGATCAGGGGAAACTCAAAGGAGGGACCAGTCTTTCAGGAGACAGATGGGGACGAAGGTGGTTGATAGTGGCACTGGGGGTGGAGAAAATTGTCTGTGTTGGCGGGGACCCCATGAGATAAAAAATGGGCAGGATTTCATGACGGGTTGGCTGTCAAGGAAGAAGAGGGCGTCCAAGAGAGGGGTTTGGGATATACGCATCAGGTGATCTTAGTTGAACAATCTTCAGAAACTTTGCCACTGGCTTTGATCTGCTCAGGGTGTGGGTTTTTCCTTGTTGGGGGGGTGGTGGTTGGTAGAAGAGGCAACCTATGTTTTTGTGCATAAACAACACATATAAACATTTTAAGAAACTCAAATCAGTTACTGAATCCAGTTGGACAGATCGCCTCTGTGAACCGGAAGGGGTAAATAGCGCAAAGTCTTAAATAGTCTGTGCTGTTTAATGTGGAAATCAGGATAGTAGTAGCCGAAGGTGGGGTATGGGGGGGGCCGTACCCCCAGTTTGAGTGACACAGTCCTGGTTTATCCCTGTTGTCCCGAGTTAGTACTGAGTGGTCCCTTTTATTCTCAAGTGTTCTGGTTTGTATGATACATTACATGGCCACACCACTTAAAGGCCATGCTCAGGCGATTCGATGGTCATCTTTTGCTAGCAAAGCTCTGAGGCAGGTGCTTGGGGTAGAAGGAATCCAAGAGGAGGACCTGAATCCTGGCTTCAGCTCAGTTACCGTATCAGGTGTCCTGGGGCAAATCATTTCACTCCTGTGAGCCTTTATTTCTTCTTAAGGAACGAGATGTTATTTGCTTGCCTCGCAGGGGTGTTTGGAAGTTTTTTGTCTGTTTTCTTTTTTACTGAAGCATAGTTGACACACAATGTTTTGATTTTTTTTTTACACCCATATTTTAAGGTGTTTTGAGAGCTGTAATGCAAGGCATCATTATGTGCTCATATTTCCCACAGTCCTGCATCACAAAATACACTAAGCTGGGGGCGCCTGGGTGGCGCAGCGGTTAAGCGTCTGCCTTTGGCTCAGGGCGTGATCCCGGTGTTGTGGGATCGAGCCCCGCATCAGGCTCTTCTGCTATGAGCCTGCTTCTTCCTCTCCCACTCCCCCTGCTTGTGTTCCCTCTCTCGCTGGCTGTCTCTATCTCTGTCGAATAAATAAATAAAATCTTTAAAAAAAAAATACACTAAGCTTTTCTGACTGAAACAAATCTTTTTCTCCCTTCTCTCCCTTAGTTTGAAGCCACCTCCTATCATAAACACGTACCCACCTCTTATTTAGATCGTACATGATCTAATCTGAATCTATAAAAATGCATGTGTAGATAATATAAATGTACAGAATATTATTCTCCCCTTCATAAGGACTTCAAGAAGGAATCTGAGCTTTAGCCTCAGAAGACCAGATCTTTAGACTGAGCTTCTTCTGAGCTGTTTGTATTAACAGCCGATGCCCCGGAATACTTCGGTGATTTCTGAATTTAGCCTTCTTCTTTCTACCTGTTGTCACACATGTAAAATGGACCTACTAACGCCCATTCTGCTTTGGAAAATCAGTGGTTCTGAAAAGTAGGCAGTGAAGAATGGGAAAATTCCAGAAGGAGGAGACAAGAGTTGAAAATCTTGAACTGGCGAGAAGAGCAGGAACAAAGTGTCGAGTTAGGAATGAACAGGCACAAGTATTATTTGTAGGGGGGCCATGTGGTTTATCATCCAGGTACGGACTCTTCTCAGAGGAAAAGGGGGTGCTCTCGCCAGGACGGGCCAGTCCTGTACACCACGCTGTCCCGGGCAGGCAGAAATCCACGCTCAGCGTGCTTAATGGGGGTGGCAGGAAGTTTGGCCTGCGTGACACCGGCAGACCTACGGTGAACGTTTACCTCTACCAGGTGTGGTAGAAGCTGCTCTTTGTACTCTCTGTGCTTTAGCTCATTTACTCTTCCTGTGAGTCGGGTAGTGTAGACAGACGTTGCTCTTGTCCTTTGCATATGAGGAAAGCTGAGGCTTGGGAGGTTAGGCCTCTGCTCAGGGTCTCAGCAGTAAATGTGAGCCGGCCCGCAGCCCAGACTCTCAGGCCACCTTCTTAATAGCCACGTGATGGTAGGGGAATTTTTTTCCCCCCAATTGGATATTAGCGTATCTATTTCCTCATTGGACCTCCTTCAGATTATTCCTACCTAGATCTCTAAATTTACGTGGATTTATACACTAGTAATTGTTATTATAGTAGAACGATGCTGAACTTGGGGCAGACATCTAAGCAATATGATACTTTCTGGGGACTCCTGGGTGGCTCAGTTGGTTAAGCTCGGGTCATGGTCCCAGGGTCCTGGGATCGATCGGCCCGCATCGGGCTCCCTGCTCAGCGGGGAGTCTGTTTCTGTCTCTGCCCCTCCCCTCTGCTCGTGCTTTCTCTCTCTCTCTCTCAAATAAATAAATCTTTGAAGAAATATTATATTTTCTGTGCTTTCACTCCCTCTCTCTCTCTTATAGTGTATCAACGTATTGCACCTAGAATATACTGCCAGCATTCGCATAAATAAAAAAAAAAAGGAAATTTGCTGAATCTGGCCATCTTCAGCAGTTTTTTTATTTTTTCATATTCATATCTGGTTCCCATCCATGTATAATTATTTTCCCAATGAACATTGTCAGATTGGGCCTATTTTCGAAGAGCTTGGCGACAAGTCTTCTTTGAGATCCGTAACCAGTTCTGGCTTGGGGGATCGAAGTGAATGACTGGAAGTGGTAGAGAAAGAAGAGTAAATAATTGTACTGTTAATACTTCTGAGTTGTAAGCCATCAAACTGATATCCACCCCTCTAGATTAAAATGGCCTTTATTTATTATTCCTATATAGGGGCAGAACCACACAGTTTACATTGAGTTGGACATTTTTGTTGCATTTAGAGAGAAACACTGATCACATCTTTAAACTTTATATTTCCAGAACCTGATAAACCCTGACAGTGTGAGCAAGTCATTCTGGGAGGTTCATCTTCTTTACAACTTCTATAATTAATGGAACCCCCGCCCCCCCATGGACTCTGTAGAATTAGTTACCACAGTGACAGCCCAGGAGTCTCGCATCATGGTTCCTAGAAGGCCCCCATGATCCTGTCAGACCCATTGATCCCCAGAACAATTTGGAGCTCTCGGAGCATAAGCTGTGATAATGTTACAATAAGATTTTTTGTTGTTGTTCCAAATTAAAAGCCAGCCGTTTGCATCCATAGATGTTCATGATACAGTGGATGGAGAACTGGACCTGGAATGGTGTAGAGTGATTCACCTCTTGAACTTTGGTTTTCATATCTGTAAAACTAGGGTAATGTTTATGTGTCTCAGTTTGTAAGGTTGTTGAGAGATATAGATGAGTAGAAGTATTTTATACCATGTCACCTTCCAAGAGAGCAGTGTATAAAAGAGAGAAATGGAAAGCCAGTTAAGAAGCTATTCTACCAGGAAGGGCACGGAAGGAAGTTGCGTAATAAATGTGGGCCTGGAAATCTGGGAGGAGAGACTGTGGACACAAGATCTGTGGGGATTGGCACCGAGTCATTGCCGGAGCCAAAGAGGAATTTCTAATCAGATGACAAAGTCTTGAACGTTGAGTGTTGCCAGCGACCAAAGTGGACCACCCCAGAGAGGTTTAGGGAATACTGACTTGGGTGACAGGAGCGTCGTGGTGGTTGGAGTTCCAGGAAGTAGCTCAGGAAAGAAAGAAGGGCTGGAGAAACAGGTTGAAGTGTCGTTTTGTTACAGCTGATAGTTGAAACAATGAGGAGGGCTGAGGAGGGAGAGCGTAGGAAGGGAAAGATTTCTTCGCTTTATGCCAGCTTCCCCTTCCAGACAAATATTTAGAGGGAAATGAACAAACAGAAAAAAGAGGTTACAGTGTAACAACAGAATATGAGTATCTCAACAAAAAGGTTAGAGGGAATTTCAACAAGGGGAATAAAGAAAGGAGGAATGGGGAAATGGTGAGTAATGGCGACTCTTTCGAAGGTCCGAGGACAGTGAGGGTACAGAGTAAGTGGTCACTGATGAAGTGGAAGGGGAAGTAAGCTGATGTGTTTTCTACGCAGCTGTCAGTGCCTGTGCAGGAGGCATGGGGCCACAGCTTTCTAGTTCTAAAGATCGTACCCTGCAAGGATTGAGATGGTCTTGTTTTCTTCCAGCCAGTGACATTTTATGCAGGACTTCCTGAACATCAGGCACTGTGGTTAGCACAGACGTCATCCTGAACAACCATGCAGTGATATCATTCCCGTGTTGTAGGTACTGTCGCTTGAGGGTTTAAGTACCTCGCTCGTGGTTCTGAGGCCACTAAGTGATAGAGTTGCAAATGAAGCCCAAGACAGGCCAGCTGAAGCCACTCAACACCGGAAGCCATTTCCATTGCACACCACGATACCTTGTCTTTGGTGCTCCAGCTTCCTGTGCCAGCCTCTGTCTGCTTTCAGGAGTGAGGCACCCTTCTCGCCTGGTCCTGCCAAAACAGGCTCTAAGAAATATCCGAAATGGACAGAGTGTGGCACTTGGGGGAATGTGCTTGATTTGCAGTCCAAAGGCCTGGGTGAATCAAACCTTGGCTCTGTAGTTTCGTATCTGCGTGGCTTTAGGCAAGTCATTTACTGGAAGAGTTACTTATTCTTTGGGCCTCAGTTTCCTAAGCTGCAGAATGTACAGCGCAATGCCAGTGTAAGGTGAATTTAAGACCGTGTGTTGTAGAGTTCTTTACGTTTTGGGAGTTTTCATTGGAATCATTCGATTCTATTCATCGAGCATCATTTGCATGCAAGAGTTTTTATGGAGAATTGTAGGTGAGTATAGACCTGGAGAAACTTAAAGCAATCAGGAGAAAATGTTTCATTTTTTGGAAAAAGAATTTCCAACAGTAAGAACCAGAAAGGATATTATTTTCCAGGTAGGGCTATGAAAGACCATTCTCAGTGTATCTAAAATAGGAAGAAAGAAACAATTTTGTTCTTAGGGGTGAGGAGAATGCTGGTATGAAACAAAGTAGCAACAATCTGGGACACACAGCTTTGGCATTTCAAAGCTTCAGTTCATCATTTCCCTTTCCATCTGCAGGATTAGCACATTTAGCAAACCTCATAGTCTTTACCTGAGTCACAGCCTAACTTTGGTCAGTGGCTGACTCCCATTTTTCAGATCAGGGCAAACATATTCTTTATGCCAAAAAGGGAATAATAACAGCACAAATAAGGGAAGACTATAAAGTGCCATGAATTGGGGGGATGAAATTTGCTATGAAGTGGTATTCTTGAGCCTTCTACGTGTCACAGTAATTCAGTTGCCAGCATCATTCTCTAGAGGACTGAGAGGGACGCTCAGTTACATGATGGACGGTTGGATGGTTGGATGGGAGAAAGGAAAAGGAAGGAAGGGAAGACAGGGAGGAAGGGAAGGGAAGGAAGAAAGAAATGAACAGACAACTACCAGGAAATACTAGCCTGACTATAAAAAGCATAAATTGAAAAATGTAAAATTAGATTAAACCATTGTTGATACACCCCCGGGTATTATACACAGTTTGCACTTTCCACCTTTGTGAACAGCAGAAAGCTTAGAAATTGCAAATAATCCAGAGTAGGGTTCCCACAAGATTCTACACATTCCGCTCTCCCAGAAGTGTGACGGTCGAGTGACCGAGTGCCCCTGGTCAGGCATCAGTCTTGCGAGTATGGATGAGCCAACAGGAAATTCACTAGAGCCACGCAAGAGAAATGTATTAATAGAAATTGCTTTGTCTGTTTTCTAATGAGCTTTTCAAAAGGAATATGCACTTTGGAGTTTTTTTGTTAATGGAACACTTGGCGCTAAAGTTCCCCTGCACAGTTATTGCAATGCAATGTTAAGAGCAATAAAAATATGTAGCTTCCCCCACCCCCCACTAGCTCATCTGAATTGCTCTTTGTTGTACTTTCCTACAGCTGAAGGTTGTTTTTGTCCCGGGGGTGGGTGGTAAATGAATGGAATTGAACAACTTCGGATGGAACTAGAGGTGAAACTAGCCAGAGCTCTTGAATCCTGGGTCAGAACCCAGTGATGCTAGGCAAGAAATCTCAATCCCCAGCAGCTTCATGATCCAAAACATCTGTTTCTATATTTGGCATCATTCCACTTTTTTATTTATAAAATTGTTCCCATCTTTGAAAACACTTTAAAAAATAAAGAAGTTCCCATTCTGTCCCTTCTGTCCACTCCCCGGCACATGCATTTGTAATTACCTGGTTTAGTCTGTGTGTTTAATCAGCTTAAATTGAGAAGGTTGCCTACATCTGATTTCAATCTGAAGTGCTGGGCAGTTACCACCCTTGTGTCTGCCAAACCGTGCCTCTGCCAGAAAAAGGATAAGACTCACACCAGGCTATTTCCTAAAGAAGCCACTTGACTCAGATTAGATGTTTAATTTCCTTAAAATATTGTTTTGGGTCCAGGTCTCTGTTCTCTAATTGGGATTTTCTGATATAATTTAGGAATTTTGCTTATTTGCTGAGTTTGTTCCAGGATCCAGCTGGCATTATTCTAAATGCCTAAACCTCAAGGAAGTAAACTTCACTCTGGGCGCCGAACATCATACCTCACGACTCTGAAGCATGGGCCAGGCTCACGTTGTTCATGCCTTTGTTAGGACCATTATGCACACATCATGATTGAATTAATTTTGATGGAGAAGGGTTTCTAAGTTATGGTAGAAGCCTCTGATCCAGAGGGACACGTCTCTTGAAATATTTTCCTGGATAAATTACGTCAAAGTAGAAAAAAATTTACTTTAATTCCATTTTTATTTAAGACATTAACATACAAACCAAGTTTCTAAATTTCCTCAGCTATGTTCACTTTTTTAAAACACCTCCCACTGACCATAGTTTGAGATCTTAAATCCCCCACCCTTTTCACTGGGCCTAATTCCTGAATGGTAAAGAAATAAGAACGTATAGCTGAATTCTACGTTTTAAGAGTTCTGGAATGTAGAGGCTCCCAGCACTTTAAAAGCCTGTAGGAGCCCCTTTATTTGTTAGCAAGATTAGATTGACTGCTAAACATCTCTTTGTGTATTTTGGACATTGGTAAAACCATACACACCAGGCTGATGGACTGACACTCTACTGGGGTGTTTTTAGTAGATTTATGAGTCTGCCTTAGGCCATACAGCCAGCATGCTGGAAGCAAAACCAGTGCAGGCAACACAGTGGGGAGATGTGTAATATCCACGCATATCAGGGCATTTAAAAAGGTATTTTAATCGTGACACCACCACATACCAGTCAGCTGGGTTGGGGTTACCGTAGTATAGTCAGAAGTTTGTTTTGCAAGACAATCATCAAAACCAAGGAAGATAAACAATAAAAAAGATTAACGGCACAATGCTGAGCTCACGTGGTATAGCATTTCACACCGGGAGTGGTTTTGTCAAAGGAACCACGGACATTTAAAGTTGGCTTCTGGGAGTCCCGCCATTTCCTGCAAGGACCCCTGCTGGCACCGTCCTTGCTTGGTTCCCTGACGGTCTCTCCCATCCACGTGCTTTTCTATCTCTGGTGGGTCCGTGCCCTGATTCATGATGTGTTTATCTCAAAGTTGAAATCTTAGAGATTTCTGCTCTTCTCAACTCAGCTCTTGTAAAGCAGCTCCAGAGATTGGCCCTGGGCTCACCAATTGTTAGCTTCCTCTACTTCTCTAACAACTCCGAGTTGCAGAGGAACCCAGCCGCTGGGAAGCATTGTATGCAAAGAGAACCACTGTTTACTCGGTTTTAGTATTTCCGCTTTGCCAAGTCCAGTTCGGCGTAGTCCGATTGAGTCATCTGACTGATGTTTACGGAGCACCTGCTGTATAGCAAGCACCTTCTGGGTGCTTTGAGGCTATCAGAGAAGAACCAAGGATCCTGTCCTCCAGGTTGCTGAAGGGAAGGAGCTTGTTTTTGGCTTGTCCTCCTGTGTGCTTGTCAGGTACACAGAGTGAGCGAGTGCAGTGGGAAGAACTAAGCCACGGAGAGGTTCAGGGCCTTGCGTCGCTCTTGTTGGTCTGTGATGGAGCAGAGAGTACAGTCCTCTGTCTGCTGCATGATGCTTCTCTGAATCTAATATATGGTCCTCATAGGTCCCTCGTGATCCCTGTTAGTATCTAGAGGGAAGGAGCTTCTGCCAGGAGTGGCATAGTTGTGTCTGACCACGGTGCTGTAGGTATCGGAAGGGGACACAGTGCAGATCCAGAGATTGTTAGCATAGGTGAACAGAGAGCTTTGATGTGAAGAGAGCCAAATGTGAAGGGAAGGGATTTGACAATAAACACAGAAAGGAGCTACAGCCAGTTTGTTAGAATAGTCATTGGTAGGAAAGTTGGGGCGATCACACCGAAACCCGCATCTGCTGTGTGTTTAGTGTGCACACATACACACGGCCCCCGGAGTCGTCATTCTTCCCGTAAAGTTCTTGAGAATGAGCCGGTCGTGCGGCCTCGCCTATTGCGTCCGACCGTGGCCCGGACGAGGTGTTAACTGAGGGTTTTGCTTTCTTCTGCCTTTTCCTGTAGAGTTGCTGGAATTGTGGCCGCAAAGCGAGTGAAACGTGCAGCGGCTGTAACACGGCCCGGTACTGTGGCTCATTTTGCCAGCACAAAGACTGGGAGAAGCACCACCACATCTGTGGACAGACCCTGCAGGCCCAGCAGCAGGGGGACACGCCCGCGGTCAGCTCCTCCGTCACGCCCAACAGCGGGGCCGGGAGCCCCATGGACACACCACCAGCAGCCACCCCGAGGTCGACCACCCCGGGGACCCCTTCTACCATAGAGACAACCCCTCGCTAGACGGGAACTCAGAACTGTCAGAGGAAAGAACACAACCAACACGAAACCAATTCCTCATCCTCAGATGCTCAAAGTTGTTTTTTTGTTTGTTTATAGATGAACTATCCTATTTCAGTACTTCAGCAAGAGAGAACCTAACTGTATCTTGAGGCAGTAGTAAAACAGAGGGCCAGTAACGGGTCGTAATGACTTATTGTGGATAACAAAGATATCTTTTCCTTAGAGAACTGAAAAGAGAGCAGAGAATATAACACGAAATGATAGATTTGACCTCCTCCCTGTTATTTTCCAGTAGCTGGGATTTTAAACTAGGTGACCTCATTAACCGATGCTTTACCAAACAGCAAACCAAGAGATTGCTAATTGCTGTTGAAAGCAAAAATGCTAATATTAAAAGTCACAATGTTCTTTATATACAATAATGGAAAAAAAAAAAAGAGGAAAACCCTCAAGGGCATGAGCACTGGCTACAGCGGTAGACATTTTAACAAGAAGATGAATGGCGTCCGTGGGTTGCTAACTGAACTTTGAAGACCCGCTACAAAACGCACAGATGTGTAGCATATTGGAAGGAGACACAGATGTTCGGTTTTTTTTTCCTGTTTCTGAAAAGAAATAATAATATCCAGGTCAACAGAATGAAAAATGAAAGATGATTTGCAGTGGGATGTATGAATACAGCAGCAAGAAAAAAAATGCCATAGTACAAAAGGCTCCTTTATATATATATATATACACATACATATATATATATATATACACACACACACACACACACGCACACACGCAC